>NC_029772.3:5538564-5542685 GCF_000817695.3 Arachis duranensis
TTCAGTTCCGCACCCTAGAGCTCTCCGTCGGCATCTCCCTCGACCGCCTCCCCACCACCACCAGCTCGAAGTCCTCCACCTCCTCCTCCTCCTTCTCCGCCGGTGACGGACCTCCGGTATCGAACTCCCTCATGGCCGCCATCAAAAGGTCTCAGGCGAACCAGCGCCGAAACCCCGAAAACTTCCACTTTATGATCCTCCAACAACAACAAAACCAAAACAACAACCAAATCATTCCTCAAACCACGTCCACTTTGAAGGTTCCTTTCATTTTTACTTCATTTTACTACTACCTTCTTAAATACGTGGCAACTCACGTGCTGTTATTTTTGTGCGATAATAAAAAATGAATAGACTATAATTTAGTTAAATATGTTAAATTATTTTATATTTTTTAATTATTAATTTGATATCTGCAAATATTTACATTAGTATTTGTGCAATACAGGTGGAAATGAAACAATTCATGCTTTCGATCCTGGACGACCCAATCGTTAGCAGAGTCTTTGGTGAAGCTGGTTTTTCAAGCTACGATATCAAGCTGGCGTTGCTGCAGCCTCCAATCGTCCAACAGCCAAATAGCAACAGTTTCTTGTATTCCCGGTTGAACCGGCCGGTTTTTCTGTACAACGTCGAGGCGGGTGGACCTATTGGGCCGGGGTTGGGCCTTCCCTTGATGGGCTCGGACCAGAACTGCAGGAGGATCTTGGATGTTCTTGTGAAGAAGGAGAGAAGGAACCCGCTTTTGATGGGGGGGAACGCAAAGGGTGCTCTAAAGGGGTTCATGGATTTTGTTGAGAAGGGTAAAATGGGGATTTTGCCTAACGAGCTTAGTGGGTTGAGTGCGGTGTGTGTTGAGAAAGAGATATGTGAGTACGTCATGGGGAATAAGAGTGAGGAAACGATGTTGTTTAGGTTGAAGGAAGTGGGGAGTATGGTGGAGAAGTGTTTGGGTGCTGGCGTGGTTGTTAGCTTCGGAGAAGTTGAGGTTCTTGTGAAGGACGAAGTGGTAAATTCCGTTGGGTTTGTTGTGGAACAGTTGAGCAGTTTGTTGCGGAATCATGGAGGGAAGGTTTGGTTGGTTGGTGTGGCGGGAAATTGTGAAGCGTATTCCAAGTTTCTGGGTTTGTTCCCAAATGTTGATAGGGATTGGGATCTTCATCTACTTACACTTACTTCTTCCTCTTCTCCTTCTGCCACCTCTTCTTCCAGGTGTGTTTTTTCTGTCACTTTTTCTCTTTTTATTTATTTATTTACTTTCTATTGGTTCATGCTAGCTACTTTGTCTTCATTGAAAAATGCTTATTTTTTTTAAGTATATATAATATTTAAGCATAATAAATATAAAATTTATTAATAAATTTAATTTTGATGTAGTATTATTTTTAATTAAGTAATATTATATTAATAAAAATAATTATCTTTTATATTAATTATGTAAATTATTATAAAAAAATGAATGTTTGTACGATTTTATAAGCATCAAAATTAAACTTTTTATTAATATACTAAATTTTTTGTCTTTGAATCAATAATATTCTTTTTAAGAGAGAAATATATAAAGAAGATTATTATTAATATTATGATAATAATATTTGTGAGAATGTACGTTTTCGGTTTGTAACATTATTAAAAGAAAAAAACCACTGTTGACATTTAAGAATGGAGTCTCTCGGGCTAAATTTTATTTTAGCCTTCTTTTAAATTTGTATTTTAATCCTTTTATATTTAAAAATTAAATTTTAGCCCCTCTTTAAATTTTATGCTAGCTTTGTCATTGGAATTTAAATTCTCTGAATTTTATACTTTTACTTTCAAAAATAATAAAGTGAGATTTTTTATTATTGAATATTTTTTTTATATATTTTTTTAGTTTCATTTATAAAATAAATAGTGATAGATTATATTTTATTTTCTAAAATTAAATTTAAAATCTAAATCCTGGTTATTGTAATAACGTGCCCACACGTAACTCGGTAACTATAGGGTATTGGCAAGAATTAATAGTATCACTCGAATAAAAATTAAATAGAAAAAAGTTGTTGATTAATAGTAATAAATAACGATGTCTAAATTGAGTTAGATTTTTGTTAAGACCTTTTAGAAACCTTTTTGAATGAGGAAATTTTAAGGTTGTTTCATTCCGTTTGCACCTGCTTAATTTTAAGTTTTTAATAAGCACCATATAAAGTCCGTTTGTTTTGGTTTTTTGTTTTAATTCCAAGTGTAAAAGCTGAGGTTTGTTAATTTAAAATTTTCATAAGTCAACGTTAATATAGATTTGTTGTTGAGAAAATGAGAAATATTTATATAATTTACTTTCTTTTATACTCATTTAGAACTTACTATTTTATCTCCATAAATAGAATATATAGTATTTTTAAATTTGAAGTAAAAGTCACATTTATAAAAAATATATTATATAACTAAATTGTAACTTATGTTACTTAGGTGTGGGACAGCGATTTTTAGTTCTGAAAAGGATACCTAGAACTTTCTTGCATTTTCATTCTCTTACTTTGCGCCTCAATCAGTTAGCATTTACATCCATATATATTTTTTTAAATCAATAAGAATGTTATAAAATTAATATAGATATAAATTGCTTGTGCACCTCATATGATATGAACCATATAAATATTAGTTCTACCTGCAGTCTTCTCTGGTGATAAATGAAATGGTTGTTCATTTTTCTGCAATCCTGGACCACAGTCCACAGGGCCCTCTTTTTTCCATTTTAGGATATAAATTTAGTAATTTTCAATCCGTATAAGATACCTAAAGGAGTGCCTTTCCGACTCTTAATAAATTATGTCACTCATTTCGTGCCAATTTTATTTAGGTATTGTTACGGTGTTTAAAAATATTTACTTAAGTTATTATTAAAAAAAATTTAAAATTAATATTTAATTTTTTAAATATAAAACTTAATAAATTTTAAATATTTAAAATTTATTATAAAAAATAAACTAAATAAAAACTAGACATTAAATAATAAATACTATAAAATTGGCCATAATTATATATCCATCAGACCCAAATAGTAGTCTCTTTTGTAGTTGTTATGCATGTAGTGCCTATAATTGAGACTCCAATGTAAAGGTGCTTCACTGGCTATATATAATACTTTAGATACTTTTTCTAAGCTTTCAACATAAGATGGGACCATTAAGAGAAATAATATTTGTACCTAGATTTATTATATTTTATTTTTTAATTTTTGTGAGTCATTTTAATATTTAAAAAAATATATAAAAAATAATAAATATAATATTTCTCCTTTTAAAAATTCAGATTATTATTTGTCTCATCAAATGAGATAATCACATAGTCCAAAACTTCGGACATGTAATATCATAGCTAGGTCCTACTAAACTGTATTTGTTTATTTGGTTGCAGCCTTAGCTGAATTATTAAACCGTATGTGACTTATTTGATATAATGATTTTATATTCTTGGTTAAATGTTAGTAAACTTAATTATCTATAGTACATATATAAATTGAAACCAACTAGTCACTGCTGATTAATATCCTTCTATTTACACTAACTCTTCAAATAGTTAACATGACACTTGCCTATATTTACTATCACGGTGAGGGATACCATATACTAATTAAATAACTATCTAAAACGTCCAACAAATGCATAAAAAAACTAATGAGATTTGTGGTTGACACAATTTCTTTTAGTATAGTGGAGGTAAGAAAAATAAACAAATAAACAAATAATTAAATTATCTCTTAGTAATAGAAAATATCTGTCTCTAATTCTTTGCGTCTTTCTTTATATCAAAGACATAATTCAAACATAATCAATTATTTGGGTTAATCGAGTGGTCAATTCGGACTATGTTTGGTTTAGCGTTAGAAAGAAGAGAAGCACGTTTGAGTGTATTGAATGCTTTCTCTTTACGTTTAGATTATTTTTTTTCTAAATGCTAACATAATTTTACGTTCTTAACGTGCGTTTACAAAAAGTTAGAAATGGTAGCTTTTGCGTTTAGAAAATTACATTAGAATTGAATTTATTTTTTTCTTATCAATTCTACCCTTTATTTCCTTACTTGTATTCTCTTTAGTATTCAAAGATTTTAAATATACAATTATAATTTTTTATTAA
>NC_029772.3:5542874-5565098 GCF_000817695.3 Arachis duranensis
AATAAAAAATAAAATTGATATTAAATGATATAAATGAAGTAAATTATGAAAAATTTTGGCTAATTATGGCTGAAAAATTTTGGTTACTAAACTTTTTCCTAATATAAATTATTGATCCCATTAAAAATAACAAAGTAAATAAAAAACTAATTATAACTAAGAATAAAGTTATAAATAATTAAAAGTTATAGTTTAAAATAATATTAGATAAAAGAGTATAGAGAGTATTAAAAAAATTATAAGTAATATGATTTAATAAAGTACATTTTGATATATTTTTTATATATTATTTTTGCTTTTGATATAAAAATATATTTTGTCAATTTTATATATTATTTTTATTTTAGTAAGTAAATATTAATTTTATTATAAAATTAATTAATAATATCTATTTAAATATCTAAATTAAAATGATAGAATAATATAAAAATTTATTTAAATTGATATCTATTTTAGTAATTTTTTATCTAAAAGTAATTTTAAACAGTGTAATCCAAACAATATTTACTTTACTATAATCTATTTTGATATAAAGATTATCAAACATAAATCACTCTAACACAAACTTATTTTTCAGAGAATATCATGTACAACTAAAAAAATTTTAAGCATAACCATATGGATAGCATTTGGTCCCAAAGATAAAGCACAAAATAGACACTATAAGGAGCCAAAGATAATAATTTTGTCCCTCTTCAAATTTTTTTTTATTAATTTTATTTTTATGTTGAGATTTTCAGTTGTACCTATTGAATTATGAAAATAGAATTGATGTTAATAATGATCACCTTTAATGTGTGCAGCTTCATGGGGTCCTTTGTTCCACTTGGTGGTTTCTTCTCAACACCTTCCGAATTCAGAAGCAGTAGTAGCACCCTAATAAACCGTAACAACAATAATTCCCCATCTTCATCTTCATCATCGTCATCATCATCACCATCGTCAACTTTATTACTAAGCCGTTGTGACACATGCAATGAAAAGTATGAACAAGAAATGGCTGAGTTACTCAACAAGGTAGGTCATGGTGATAGTGGTGGTTACCCAACAAGCTTGCTTTGGTTACAAAGAGATCAAAATAAAGGAGCAATGGATTTAGTAAAGGTGGGTTTATTATTGATATAATCTAATGTTATGATGCATTCCCTTAGATTGTGTCCAAATGCATGCAAAGAGAGACATTCATCACATGCTCACACACTTGCATGTTATCGTGAGGACAATACTTGTACTCACCCACTAACATAATTTATCATGAGCCAATCACACAACATATACTTTATAGAGTTTTAATCAGTGCATTGACAGAATGACAGTACACAGTTATCCAATATGTTTAGATAATTTTTTAAGTAGTGAATTTAAAAAAGAATTCCGCTAGAGAACCAATAGAGTATTTGTACAATGTGTACAAGTGACTATTTATTTGGCCTAATATGAATTAAAAAATGAACATTTAGGGTTAAATACTACTAATTTTTCAAACACAATATACTCATACTATCCAGAATAACCATCCGGGTACCAGAGATAATAAACATTCGATATCCTATTGAATCAATCCCTATACTCCTATTGTACACATTGTACAGATATTCTATTGGCTCCCTATACTTCCTCTTTAAAAAATAGTTATTTTCGCTAATGTAAATAGAACATGATTGATTGTCTGTGTAAAATTCTTAGAGTTTTAGTCCTGAAAAATAAGTTTTACATATATAGATTCAAATTTGTGTTTACATTTATATATGAGATTGAACTCCATAATTTAGTGCAGATCAATGAAGACAACACAAACTTGAATGGCAAGATCTTTGGATTGCAAAGGAAATGGAATGAAATTTGTCAACATGTTCATCACAAACATGAAACCTCTCCAACAACAAGGTTCCCATTTGGTACTATAAAAGTTCCATTATCCCTCAATGAGATCCAATATTCCAATCAAATTCCACAAATTCTAAATAAACAGAAGTTACCATTTTCTTCATCATCCCCTTTTGGTTCTGTTGCTGTCAACAAAGAAATAATTGAACAGGTTCCTCAGGTTTCTTGGCTTTCACCTTCTACCAAGGCTACAGTGAATAATGTTACCACAGATTTGGGGTTAGGAACTATGTATAATACATCAAATGCTCAAGAACCAAATACTCCAAAGGTACATGATCATAAGGGAAATCTTCAGCACTTGTCAGATTCTGTTTCAGTTGATTTTGAAGCCATGAATGAAGGTAGTACACACCAAATTGCTATATCTAAACCCTGCTCTGCTCCAAATTTCGAGGGGAAATTCAATTCGATCGATTTCAAGTCACTCCACAAGGTTCTTATTGAAAAGGTTGGATGGCAAGAAGAGGCCATATATGCTATCAATCGAGCTATTTCGCTTTGTAGCCCCGGTAAGCGTCACAGCTCATATATTAGAGCAGATACATGGCTTGCTTTTTTCGGGCCAGATCGGGTTGGAAAAAGGAAAATTGCTTTGGCAATTGCAGAGTGCTTGTTTGGTAACAGAGATAACCTAATCTCTGTGGATTTGAGCTCGTTGGAAGGCTTGTATCCGTCCAACTCAGTTTTCGAATTCCAGAGTCCTTATTGCCATGATTCGCTTAAGAGGAAGACAGTTGTGGATTACATTGCTGGGGAGTTGGGTAAAAAGCCGAATTCAGTTATCTTTCTTGAGAATGTAGACAAAGCAGATTTTTTGGTGCAGAGTAGTCTGCTCAAAGCAATGAGAACAGGTAGGTTTCCATACTCACTTGGAAGGGAAATCAGCATCAACAATTCAGTGTTTATTGTATCCTCTACCGTCTATAATAGCTACAGCCACGGCTCTGTCTCGTATGAGGAAGGGATAAAAATGTTTCCAGAAGAAAGAATTCTCCAGGCCGAAAGATGTCAAATGAAATTGTTAGTTGGAAATGCTTCTGAGAATGTCGAAAAAATCGGCACTAAAAGTGTCAAGGTTGAACTGAGAAAAAAAGTGACATCAAAAGCTTCAACATTTCTGAATAAAAGAAAATTAGTTCAAAGCAGAGTAACATCCAAGTCACAGAAATTATTCAAAGAAGCATCATGGTCTTGTTTTGATCTGAATATGCCTTTAGAGGAATCTGAAGAATGCACCAGTTCCAATGATTGTGAAGGCGAATCTGAAGTTGAAAACCATGAATCATGGTTGCATGAATTCTGTGATCAGATTGATGGAAAAGTGGTCTTTAAGCCCTTTGATTTTGAGTCGCTTGTGGAGCAAGTAATCAAAATCATTGACATGAATTTCCAAAGGGTATTTGGATCGGAGCTTGTTCTTGAAATTGATTATGATGCCATGTCACAGATTCTTGCAGCTACTTGGTTATCAGAAAAGAAAAATGCAATGGAAAATTGGATTGAGAGTGTTCTTGGAAGAGGATTTGTTGAAGCAAAAAAGAAGTACCAAATTGAAGATAAACTTGTGATCAAATTGGTTAAGTGTGAAAGCAATTTTGTTGAAGAACAAGATCTTGGACTGTTTCTTCCTGCTAGAATATTAAGTTAAAACAGAAAATTTTTGGTCCCTCATATGTATTTTGTTTGTAATTAATTGTAAAATGTAGTTTTTTCCATTAGGACATATAGCATTTGCTAGTTAGTAACATTCTTCGGCTAATTACTCCCTACAATTCCTAGTTTGCTGCTTATCCTCGTTATTTGATATTTCATTTTCTATCGTCAAATTCTAATGATATTGTGGGCTAATTACTCCCTACAATTCCTAGTTTGCTGCTTATCCTCGTTACTTGATATTTCATTTTCTATCGTCAAATTCTAATGATATTGTGGGGCGGCATCCGCACTAGCAAAGAAGGACGTGTCAACGGACCTGTACTGCTCCATTTGTTCGTCATTTTCGCTGTTGTCGCTCCAGTGCTCCACTGCCACCGCAATTCAGGTAACCTTAATTGAAACTAAATATAAACCTTCACAACATTAGGAACAGTAAGAGAAAAATTAAAAGTTTAAAACTACACTTTTAAAATATTAAAGATCAAATTAAAATTGAACATTAAAAATAGAATTGATACTAAATCTAAATTTTCGAATATAAAAAATATATAATTGTCGTCACATTAGCCTTCATGTATTTTCTGATTTTTTACATCAATAAAATATAATAAAATATGTCAAAGATGCATGCATGTTAATCATTGGTTTTTTTTGTGTGACTATGTTAATCATTGGTTTAGTAAGATATAATCTCTTCCTTTTCATCTTATTAATTTTTCATTTACAAAAACAAAGCTCAAGAAAAAAGGGAATTAAGAGTTCAGTTGAAAATTTTCTATTTTAAATAATCCGTTTTAATTTTTTTAACCGATAAATTTCTCAACATTAAAAAAAATTTCATATATTCTTTTTAGACTAATAAACAAACTAAACCAATACAGTCACAAAAAAAACATCAATAGATAAAATTTCAACATTTAATTTTACCTTTATATTGAATTAACCACTTTGAGAAGTCCATAAAAAAGTTTAAAATTCAAAATTCTATACGTACTCTTTCAATTTTATTACGTACTTTCTCAATTTATCATTTTATTTTTATCAAAATTAAATAGGTGAGTTATAAACTCATCAAAATACAAGGTATATAATTGTCATGAAAGTTCAATTTCTATATCTTGTGTAGATATTCTATTAACATTCATCTTTTGTATTTCAGCGTACGGTATATTACTCCAATCTCCACTCCTAAATATATTATTCCTAAATTAAATCAGACATGTTTATGTCAGAAATTAAAATAAAATTAGTTTCAAAGTACTGCCAATTCTTTCTAGTATAAAAGGAGAGTACTAATTGATAAGAAATAAAAATTATATACGTCAAAAAATATAAGAAAGATGATAAGCCAATAATAAGATCTTAGTTAAAATTTTAGACAAATAAACAGAAGCTACCATTTTTTTCATTATCCCTCAATGAAATCCAATATTCAAATCCAATTCTAGAAATTCCAAATAAACAGAAATTACCATTTCTTTCGTCATTCCTTTTGGTTCTGTTGGTCTCAACAATGAAATAATTGAACAAGTTCCTCAGATTTCTTGGCTTTCACATTCTACCAAGACCAGAGTGAATAAAGTTACCACAGATTTGGGGTTATGAATTATGTATAATACATCAAATGCTCAAGAACCAAATACTCCAAAGGTACATGATCATAAGGGGAATCTTCAGCACTTGTCAGATTCTGTTTCAACTAATCTTGAAGCCATGAATGAGGGTAGCACACATCAAATTGCTATATCTAAACCTGCTCTGCTCCAACTTTCGAGGGGAAATTCAATTCGATCGATTTCAAGTCACTCCACAAGGTTCTCATTGAAAAGGACATATATGCTATCAATCGAGCTATTTCGCTTTGTAGCCCGATAAGCGTCACAGCTCATATATTAGAGCAGATACATGGCTTGCTTTTTTAGGGCCAAATCGAGTTGGAAAAATGAAAATTGCTTTGACAATTGCAGAGTGCTTGTTTGGTAACAGAGACGGTCTATCTCTGTGGATTTGAGCTCGTTGGAAGGCTTGTATTGTCCAACTCAGTTTTCGAATTCCAGAGTCCTTATTGTCATGATTCGTTTAAGAGGAAGATAGTTGTGGATTACATTGTTGGGGAGTTGGGTAAAAAGCCGAATTCGATTATCTTTCTTGATAATGTAGACAAAGTTGATTTTCTGGTGCAGAGTAGTTTGCTCAAAGCAACGAGAACAGGTAGGTTTCGTTACTCATTTGGAAAGAAAATCAGCATCAACAATTCCCTGTTTATTGTATCCTGCGCGGTCTATAATGGCTGCAGCAACGGCTCAGTTGCTTATAAGGAAGGGACAAAAATGTTTCCTGAGAAAAGAATTCTCCAGGATGAAAGATGTCAAATGAAATTGTTAGTTGAAAATGCTTCTGAGGATGTCGAAAAATTTGGCACGAAAAGTGTCAAGGTTGAACTGAGAAAAAAAAGACATCAAAACCTTCAACATTTCTGAATAAAAGAAAATTAGTTCAAAGCAAAGTAACATCCAGGTCACGGAAATTATTCAAGGAAGCATCATGGTCTTGTTTTGATCTGAATATGCTGAGTAATCGGAAGAATGCACCAATTCCAATGATGGTGAAGGCAAATTTGAAGTTGAAAACCATGAATCATGATTGCATGAATTTTGTGATCAGATTGATAGAGAAGTGATCTTTAAGCCCTTTGATTTTGAGTCGCTTGTGGAGTAAGTAATCAAAATCACTTACATGAATCTCCAAAAGGTATTTAAATTTGAGCTTGTTCTTGAAATTGATTGTGATGCCATGTAACAGATTCTTGCAGCTACTTGATTATTAGAAAAGAAAAAAGCAATGGAAAATTGGATTGAATAAGAAATACACAAGTCTTCTTGAAATACTCTCTCAATTTTATTACGTACTCTTTATGTTTATTATTTTATTTTGATCAAAATTAAATGAGTTATAAACTCATAAAACACAGGTATATAATTGTCTTGAAAGTTCAATTTCTATATCTTGTGGAGTTATTCTATTAGCATCACATCTTTAACGCATGTATATTACTCCAATAAGAAAGTACTAATTGATGAGAAATCAAAGTTATATATATCAAAAAATATAAAAAGATGATTAGTCAATAATAAGATCTTAGTTAAAATTTTAAAGACAAATAATAATAAAAGTCTGGTGAAAGTTGTGTCTAAATTCGAATACAAACTTGGTCATTACAAAAGAGAGTCAAAACAGACCAATGAAATAATCAATTGAAGTGTTATAAAACAACTGTCGAATTACAAAAACAACCAATTGATACAACTTTGTAATTCATAGACAAAATATTACTACATGAATAATCTAATTTATGATAATTTTTTTCAACTTAAAAGCGTTAAATTTTTGCAATTTCCAACTAAAAATATATTAACATATTCATTGAATTCATCTATTAGCTAAAAAAAATAAATTTCTCTAATCTTGTTAAAGGTGGGACAAGTGAACAAGCGGTTACCTGTCAGACCGGTCTGATGGACGCAGTTTCCAGCAACTCAGTCCACCTGAATTGTGTCAGCCACCTTCTCCAAATTACCATAGAGACCATTGCAAAACCTCATCACATGCTTAACATCATAAGCATCCGCCCAAACAGTTGTTTCGCATGCTCCAAGAACTCCTCGAACACCCTACGTCAAAATCTTCACCAAGTATCTAATATCATAAGTACCATGAAATGTCACCCATGTCAATGTTTTGTTGAACAGCCCGGATGCTGCTACCAGCTTCGCAAAATAAACCGAAGAAATTCTTGCCACTGCATTGCATTGCGTGCAAAGTCGATGCCCTGGCTACGTAGTTCTTTGCATGAATGTCACGCATGAGTTCTGTTGTTGGTTCCTAGGTTAGGGAGGTTTTCGTGCTCGTCTGACAGAATCAGTCCAAGCTGGATAATTTTAAGCGCATCTGCATTGGTCTTCATGACTTGGTAAGTTTTCTCTGGATGAGACTTCGGTGGTTCTTGTTGCGGGAATGGATGGCTATGCCGGAAAATTCAGTGGCAATGGAGACAAATTAATATTTGTCAATGAGGCTGCTTATCAATCGGAACTCGAAATCAAAGTTGACAACCCACACTTGTCTAATTACAATCAAATTATTGGGACTGCGTTCTAGAAGTGGCAGTAGTTGTGTAGCATGCTGAAGTGTAGTAAAACTAACAAACATGGGCAGTGGCTCCAAAACACTCTTTTCGTTCATGGCCTATCGTCGTTATTCTTGCATATACGTCGTCATGCTCCTCCTAATTTTATTAACAACATAACACTTTACTGTAAATATAATCACATATTCATCTTCAAAGTAAACATACACTAGAATAAAATTCCATTGTATTATTACTGTGCAATTATATGACTAAAATATAGATAATAAAAGGATAAATGAAAAAGTGTTAAGATCAGACTCACTTGCTTAATCAAACAGGGAGCCACTCACGTAAATATTTTTAAAACGTTTTTTTTAAAGACGTTTTTTAATAATTAAAATTTAACCTATATAATTGATCAAACTATATTATTTTTGTTAAAATTAGACCAAACAAACTAATTTAACCGAAAAATCGATAAATCAAATCTAGAACCGATCTAAATTAATATTTTTTTTTATAAAAAATTACTATAATACTCTTATTATAAAAAATAACTAAAATATTTTATTATATATATTAATTTTAAAAATCTTAAATTCTAATTCTACGATCGCATAGAGAGAAGAGCAATGTTAGAATTTAGAGTTTTAAAATATATAGTAGAAATATTTTAAGTCATTTTCTATAATAGGGATATTATAGTCATTTTTATAAAAAATATTAATTTAAATCGATTTAAGATTTGGTTTATCGATTTTTCAGTCAAACCGATTTATTTCATCTCATTTTGAGAAAAATAACACAATTTGATCGATTATATAGATTGAATATTAATTATTAAAAAGCATCTTTAAAAAAAGATGTTTTAAGCATTTTTATGTGAGTGGTTCCTGTTCCGTTCTGAGTGAGCCGAGGTACGGGAATTTTCGAACACTTGCTCGGTTCCTAAGCCGAGCTATATGTCGTCCGGGAGCAGCGTTGCAAATGAATCTCGGCACTCTGAAACACGGCGGCGGGAGCACCTGCAAAAAGGATTCCGACGTTCAAGTAAGTATGTGAGTTACGAGAAATAAAAGTAATAATCTGGAGTGAATTTTGTGACCTGTGTATATGAGTTGCTTGACTTGTTCTTATAGACGAGTGGTGGGTTATCCCTCTTGTGTTTGTTCTGATATTCGTGGTGAGTGCCGTTGTGAGTAACGGGCTGAAGATGATATTTGGCTTGTGCGTAATTGTGATCAAGTTCCGTTTGGGGTTTACCAAGAGTTCCGAGATATTTGGTTGGTTATGGTGAATGGATATTTGCCGAGCTTTTAAGGGTACACGTCATAGCCCCCAAGCTTGTTTGTCACCATGTCTTGTGTGATGGGCAAGCTTTGTGTGCTTTATTGTCAGTTTTTTTTCTTTTTTGTTTTTTGGTTATTCTCGGCTCGGGTGTTTATAACTTGGGCTCGCATTTTGTTTTTTTCAAAGATGGAGAGAGGTGTGGAATAGGTATGGACAATTTTTGGTGGGAAGTTTTGAAAGTGTTTCATCTTGTGAATTGTGCTTTCATTAATTACCCCTTTTTTGCCACTTTTCAAGGTATTTTGCGGTTACTTTTCTTATCTCCACTAAGTTAGTGGGCTTTAATAATTTCTGCCTCATTATCAACATTCTACTCTTTCGACTTCCTTTTGACTTATCATGACTTCTAAAGGTTAGTTTTCTTTTTCTTGATCATCTCTGTTTCTTTTCCCTGTAATGGGTAGAGAGAAAGAGAAGTTGAAAGCTGTTGAGTCTAAGAAAGATGACCCATATCATTGGTTGCATGATGACGTTAGGACCCGCTCTTCGTCTTATACTAGTGTTGGGTCGGTGCGAGAGTTAGAGAGTTCGAAGTTTGTGAAAAGTGGTGCTGGCGTGTCGGTTGAGTTCCTCCCCTATTCTGTGGAGGATAGGGTTTGCGAGAGGAGGGGTGACTGGCAATACTTCTACATGTATACTCCGTGTTTAATTGAGTTGGGCATTCCTTTTTCCTTTTCTGATTTCGAGTGTGATGTGTTAACCCAGCTTAACTGCGCACCCTCGCAGCTACATCCAAATTCCTGGGTATTTCTTTGCGCCTTTCAATGTCTAATGGATTTTCTTTCTTTTCTTTGTTCCTTGCCGCTTTGTTCTTATATGGTGTGATTTTTGCAGATTGTCGCTTCTCGTCTGATGTGTGTCGACCATACTACCGAGCTTATCGGTGCTGAGCAGCAGGAGGCTGTGGATAAGATCTCTGATCTGGAGAAGTCATACAAGGCCAGAATTGCTGAACTAGAGAAATCATCAAAGGAAAAAGATGATGCTGTTGTTAGTGCTGCAGCTAAGTTAAAGGAATCTGAAGAGGAGGTGGCCCATTTGACGGATCAAGTTCGGTTGTTGCAAGTTGATATTAAAGAGAGTGATGTTTCCAAGGGCAAGTTAACTGCGAGGGTTCATGAGCTGGAAGAAGTGGGGATGGATATGTTCTCTTCTGACTTTGATCGTGCCGTTAGCCAGATTTCCTTATTGGCCCCTGATTTTGATTGTGATCGGTTGAACGTGACTAAGATTGTGATTGATGGGAAGCTAGTCGTGGATGGTACTGTGGAGGAGCATGACGAGAATGCTCCTTCTTCTTGATTTGTTTGCTTTGTTTGTTTTGGACATGCTTGTCCTTTTAGTATGTAATGATAACTCTTTTTATTTTTGTTGACCAAGTTTTGGTCAGTTTGATTGTATTTTTGTTTGTTTTGTTGTTACTTTGAACTCGAATAACGCTTACTTATGTCGACCGAGGTTAGGTCAAGTTGACGATGTTGTCTTTTGCAATGAAGTAGCATATGCTTCAATGTCTTTACATTTGGTAAGTAGAATTGGGATTGTTTCAAAGAATCAATCACGTTTGTTGTTATGATCTATACATTTTTAATGAAGAAATATTCTAATTCCATGAGACTGGGTTGCTTTGCAGTGTTTGGAGTTGATAAGCCCCATTCCGAGCACTTTTGCTATTCGGAATGGTCCTTCCCAGTTTGCGATGAGCTTGCCGTGTGAGGGAGGTCGTCTCGCTTCCTCTGTTCGTCTGAGGACTAGATCGTCCTTATTGAATATTCTTGGAACAACCTTTGTATTGTGTTTTCTTTCTGCCAATTGCTTCTTATCTCTTTGTTTGATTGCCGCGATGTCCCTGTCTTCCTCAGCAAGATCAAGCTCGGCATTTCTTAGGTTTGTACCGTGTTGTTCATCATTTAGCTCGGTTCGTAGCGTAGGTATGCTGATCTCAATAAGGTTTAATGCTTTTGACCCATAGACTAATTTGAAGGGCGTTTCGCCCGTGATGGATTGTACTATTGTGTTGTAGCTCCATAATACTTGCGGGATTAGCTCCGCCCACTCTTCCTTCGCATTATTGAGCTTTTTCTTTATTGCCCATTGGTTTGTGGGTGTTCAACCGAGCTAAAACGATGCTGTATGTTAAAATTTTTTAGGAATGATGCAAGTCTGTTATCGGTAAATTGTCTACCATTGTCAGATATTATTTCCTTTGGTATTTCGAATCGGCATATGATGTTTTTCCATATGAAAGTTCGTACCTTTTCAGCGGTTATCCTTGCTAATGGCTGTGCTTCTATCTATTTTGAGAAATAGTCTATTGATACTAAAAGAAATTTTACCTGGCCTGGCGCTATTAGAAATGGGCCAAGGATATCGAGCCCCCCATCTATTGAAAGGCCAGCTTACCTCCATCTTGTGCAATACTTCGGCCGACTTCATAGAAATGGCGGCGTGCTTTTGACAGTTGTCACACGTCTTGACTTTTGCTATGCAATCCCTTTTCATAGTCGGCCAATAGTATCCTGTTCGGATGATTTTTGCGGCGGAGCTCATCCGTCGATGTGGTTTCTACATATGCCCTCATGAATTTCGTCCATTACTTCCTTTGCTTCATCTTTATTTAGGCACTTTAGCAGCGGTTGTGAGAAACCACGCTTGTAGAGTTCCCCTGCTATATTTGTGTAAAGGCTTGTTTTTTGTTTGAAATGGTGAGGGTTAAGCTCGTCCCTGGGTATGCTCCCTGCACTAATGTATTCAAGGAAAGGTTTTCTCCAATCATGGAGGTGGTTAATGCTTGTTATTGATAATAATTCAATGCTGGGCCTTTTTAGTGTCAATTGTGATAACGTCGATATTTGTGTATCCACCCTAGTGGCAGCAAGTTTAGATAATATGTCTGCTCTAATGTTCTTTTCTCTATGCACATGTAATATGATGAATGAACTGAATTTTGAAATGAGGTCCTTTGCTATGAACCAATACCGCTCTAGCAAGGGATCTTTTACCTGAAATTCTCCTCTGACTTATTGAACCACCAAGAGGGAATCACAATGTACTGTTAAGCTATGTACTTGGAGGTTGAGGGCGAGCTTGAGTCATGCTATGAGCGCCTCATACTCGGCCTGATTGTTACTTGCTGAGAAGTGGAATTGGAGGGATTGCTCAGCTATCACCGTGTCTCCCTCTTTCAGGACGACCCCAGCCCCGCTTCCTTCTCAGCTTGATGCCCCTATCAACGTGTAACTCCCAAGCCTTATTGTAATGGTGCTCGTTAGGTGTGAGCTTGGAGACGAAGTCTGTAAGGATTTGTGCCTTCAGGGCCGACCTTGATTGGAACTGAATATCGAACTTAGAGAGCTCGATAGACCATTTGGTTAGTCGTTCGGCCAGTTCTAGCTTTGTCAATATTTGCCTTAATGGTTGGTTCGTTCTTACAATTATTGTGTGGCTCTGGAAGTAGTGCCTGAGTCTTCCTGCCGTTATCACTAGTGTTAAGGCCAGCTGTTCCATTCTCAGATATCTTTTGTTCTGTTGGTTGCATGACTCTACTAACGAAGTATACTGGCTGTTGTATTTTTCCTGTCTCAATGACAAGAGCCGAGCTTATAGAGTAATTGGAAGCGGATAAATACAAGTACAAAGGATTACCCACTTTTGGTCTTTGTAACATCGGTGGTGATGATAAGATGGCTTTGAGCTCGGTGAATGCTGTCTTGCACTCTCCCATCCACTTGAATTTCTTATTCTTTGATATCGTCTGGAAGAAGTGGTATGATCGGCTTGATACCACTGGCAAGAACCGTGACAGAGCGGCTACTCTTCCTGCTAATTATTGGACCTCTTTCATTGTTTTAGGGCTCACCATGTTAAGTAATGCGTCACATTTTTCAGGGTTTGCTTCGATTCCTCGTGAGGTCAGCATGAATCCGAGGAACTTGCCCCCTTGTACCCCGAAGGCGCATTTCTCCGGGTTGAGTCTCATTTTGTATGCTCGGATCTGTTTGAATATCTCCCTGAGGTCTTCACAGTGTGATCTTTCTTAGGTGGTCTTAGCGACCATATCGTCCATGTAGATTTTCATATTCCAACCTATCTGATGATGGAATACTTTGTCCATTAGTCGTTCGTTCGTTGCACCTGCATTCTTTAGACCAAATGGCATTATTCTATAACAAAAATTTCCATGTTCAGTTATAAATGATGTTTTGCTTTGGTCTTCTGGATGCATGAGGATCTGGTTGTAGCCAGAATATGCATCCATGTAGCTTAAGCTTTTGAAACCTGATGCATTATCTACGAGCTTATCAATGCATGGTAAGGGGTAGGCATCTTTAGGACATGCTTTGTTCAGATCTGTAAAGTCGACGCACATGCGCCATTTACCTGAATTTTTCCTTATCATTACCACATTTGACAGCCATGTGGTGAAGCGAGTCTCTTTGATGAATTCGGCACTAAGGAGTTTTCTGGTTTCTTCTAGAGCTGCCTTTGACTTTTCTGCTCCGAGATTCCTCTTCTTTTGAGCTATAGGTCTGATTGTCCTGTCAGTGGCGAGCTTGTGGCAAATGACATTAGGGTCTATACTGGGCATGTCTGCCAGGTTCCAGTAGGACAGGTCAGCGTTGGCTTGTAACACTTTTATGAGTTCTGATCTTTCTTGTCCTTGGAGTGCTTGGCTGATGTATGTGACTTGCTCTGGTTTTGACGTCAGTGAAACTTTCTGGAGCTCGTCTGCAGGTTGAGGTCTTTCTTGAGTGTCCCCTCTGGGGTCTAGCTCTGCTAGGGATAGTACCTCGTTTGTGCTGTGAATTGCTTTGACCTCTTGTTGAAATTCCTGTTTTGCAGCCGACCTTTTTAGACTTGCATTGTAGCATTGTCGAGCTTGTTGGCGGTCCGAATGGAGTGTAGCTACATTGCCGTCCTGTGCCAGAAATTTAACACATAGATGAAAAGTGGATACTACTGCCCTGAACATGTTCAGGGCAGGTCTTCTGAGAATAATGTTGTAAGGACTGGGGCAATCAACTATCAGATATTGTATATCAACGGTTCGTGATAATGAGTCCTCTCTCATCATCGTCTTTAGCCATATGTAACCCTTGATCGGGATCCTTTCTCCAAAGAATCCTACTAGTTCTCCAGATAAAGGTTGTATGAGTTTTTCAGATAATTTCATTTTTAGAAAAGTAGAGTAAAAAATGACATATGTACTACTACTTGGGTCCAAAAGGACTTTTCTTACCGATAGCTCGCTTGTTTGGATAGAGATTACCACTGGATCGCGTAAATTCGGAGCGGCCGAGCATATATCTGCCTGACTGAAAGTGATTTTGAGATCGGGCACAACTTTGTTGCTTTGTAGTGTTGTTCCTTCGATTGCCAGCATTGCGCGGTAGCTTTGTTTTCGTGCCGAGGTTGTTTTGCCTCCCCGGACGAATCCTCCGGATATGCAGTTTATAATGCCTTTTGGTGGAGTGTTGTTTGACCATTTATTGTCTTCCTTATTTCTCAGAGTTTGATGGCGTTCTTCTTGGTCCCTGCTGCTTTCTTTGTGTTTTCTTCCTTTGATGTATTTATCTAGGAGGCCTTGCCGAGCCAATCTCTCTAACAAATCTTTAGCTATCACGCACTCGTTAGTTGTATGTTCGTACTTCTGATGGAAGGCACAGTATTTGCTTTTGTCAACAAATCGCTGGTCTTGATAGCTTCCTACTCTTGGTGGAGGTTTTATGATTTTAGCGTTGAGTATTTCTTTAATTATCTTCTCCCTCTTTGTGTTGAATCTGGTGTAATTGTCAAATTTTGGGGGTGAGCTCGGCTTTTTGGAGTCTTTGTTATTCACCGACCTTGTCATTATGTCTTCCTCTATCTCTCTGGCCGCCCTTTCTTGGAATTCTTCTAACGTCTTCGGCTTAGTCACCGCGATTGTCTCTCTGAACTTTCCAGGTCGGAGACCGGCCTTAAGGGCATGTAGGTGGACAGCAGGGTCCAAATCTGGTATCTCCATGGTTGCCTCTGCAAATCTGGTCATGTAGTCTTTCAAGCTTTCTTGTGGACTTTGGCAGATGGTGCCGAGGTAATCTGATCCGTGTACATATATTTGTGCTGCCGCGAAGTAGTTGATGAAGGACTTCCCTGCAAAGCACAGGCTCATTGTTAAGGCCGTTAAAAAACATCATGGATTGAAATTTCTTAATATGAGCCCGGGGGTCACCAATCCCCTTATATGGCTCGAGCGAGGAAGGTAGTGTGAAATTCTTTGGCATCTGGTAATTGGTGATTTCTTCGGAAAACGGGTTGTTTAAGTTCAGCTTCTCCTTTGGCGGGTTGATGCTTAATAGGTCTGCGTTGCCTTTGACTGGGCCTTTCGAACCATTTTCCTCATGTTTACTGGCGCTGTTTTGGGTGGACACTTCAGCAAGTCTTCTGACTTCTGCTTGTAGCTCGGCCATCTGGGCCATGAGTTCGGCTTGAGTGAGTTGGTAAACTCTGTTATCGGCCATGTTGAAAGGTTGAGAAACCCTGCGTAAAAGAAAAACACAACGTGTAATATAGAAGAAATAGCAGGATTAGATTAGCTCTCGGGACCCACAGTGGGTGCCAAATGTTTCGTTCTGAGTGAGCCAAGGTACGGGGATTTTCGAACAGTTGCTCGGTTCCTAAGCCGAGCTATATGTCGCCCGGGAGCAGCGTTACAAATGAACCTTGACACTCTGAAACAAGGCGGTGGGAGCACCTGCAAAAAAGACTTCGACACTCAAGTAAGTATGTGAGTTATGAGAGATAAAAGTAATAAACTGGAGTGAGTTTTGTGACCTGTGTATATGAGTTACTTGACTTGTTTTTATAGACGAGTGAGGGGTTATCCCTCTTGTGTTTGTTCCCATATTCGTGGTGAGTGCCTTTGTGAGTAACGGGCTGAAGATGATATTTGACTTGTGCATAATTGTGATCAAATTCTGTTTGGGATTTGCTAAAAATTCCAAGATATTTGATCAGTTATGGTGAATGAATAGTTGCCGAGCTTTTACGGGTACATGTCAGCTCCCAATCAAATATTAGAGATCCTAAAAAGTAAATGCAAAATTAAAAGATAGAACAAAGTATGATTATTGATCACGTAGAGGAGAATAGAGTTTTAGAAATTAACTGTTTATTTAATGTGAATAATGACAATATTAAAGATTTAGATTTATTAATTGCGAACTGATTTTTTTTTAAATTTTACGATTACTAGACTTGATTTGCTTTGATCTAATTTAACACAAATATAATTATTTGATCGATTTTATTATTAAAAACAATCGTGAAAATATTTGAGTGATCATTTTATTTATTAAACTTAACTATTAAATGTTCTAGAGTGATCAACATATACAATTTCGATATAACAATACTTAAAAAAAAAAAAACGTTTTCCCCCCTTCTAAATAAGCCTTTCAAAATGCATACAAATTCAAAATATTATTGTCCAAAGGATCACCTAAACAACATATGAAATACGTTGAGTGAATAAATTTTGTTTTATTTGAGTGTTACATATTTATATGGTAGCATATATGTATGCTCCGAGCAAGAATTACATGACATTAAACTGTTCATGTGTTAACATGGTGGAGTAGTTGTTGCTGGAAGAATCCTTCACAAGAGAACTAACCCAAGACACATCTAGTTCATCAATAGCATCCTCCGCCAGCTCCGGAGTCGTAACAAGATTAGCAGTGCTTCGAAAGGCGAAAGAATTTGACTTGTGCATTTTGTTCAACTCATCTCTGCGAATGGACCAATCTAATTTTCCATCAGGGGAACCCCAACCAAACAAGGTAGACGGCGACGATTCCATGCCTATGGAGTTTTTCGAAGGAGAAGGAATCTCGCTCGGACTCCGCAAAGAGACGCCACCACCGGAAAGATCCAGGCCGTATGCCGCCGGCGATCCAATGACTTTTGAAGGTGAAGGAGAATAGCTGGAAGCACTTCCCCAAATATTAGTCGGAGAGGGAACCGGAGAACCGAAAGACGGACTCGTAGGCAACGAGTTTCTCCAGGTGGAAGAATTGGGAGATAATGCTGATGAAACCATCTCTTCCATCATAAGCTTTTGCATCAGTCGCCGGCTTTCAAGGCCGATCGACTGGATGTCAAGATTAACATCTCTAGCGCTGAGGGCTAGGTTTAGCCTGCTTTTGGGAAGCTTAGCTTGAGGAGTTTGCCACACCGGGGAAGATCCAGATCCACCACCATCTGGTGACGATAAGGATGAACAAAGGTCCAATGAATTAGCGCCACCTGGCGAATAAGACGTGGGAGAAGGCAATGCAGAGCCAGAACAAGCATACAGAGGACGTAATTCTTCTGGCTTGTGCGCGAAGAAACACACTCTTCTAGTACATGCCATCTCGTCCTTGCACAGCCTTGTTCTGTATTGAGCCGGGTGAAGCCAGCACTCGAAGATTCCATGCGCGTATTCGCAGGAATCTCCTTTGCTGCAGCTCCCTTTCCGGAACTCCGGACAGGGAACGCAGCTGTACTGGTATTTCCTCGGGTCGCGCCTCTTGGCATTCTCGCCAGGATGCGCGAAAGGACACTCTGTCCAATCGTGTGAATACGCCCTCGAACATGGTTTCACTTTGAAGGTATACATTCTAAACTCGTCCGTGCTATATATACCGTTCTTTATGTCCGGTAGCGAGTGGTCCACCGGAAACTCTTTATACCGAGGAGACACCGGAAACTCTGCCGTACCAGCAGTTACCTTGCCTCTCTCGTTCAAGCTTGATGATATTCCAATCGATGTTGCCTCCTTCTTGTATACATTGTTCGCCCCTTCTAGAACCGATTGTACGGCCTTCTTTCTTGTATTGTAGATGGAGGGCATGGAGACAGCCAAGTCATAGCACCGGTTGCCTCTGGCATCCACGGCGTTAGGATTCGCTGAAGAATCAAGCAACAACTTAATAATTTGGGCGGAGGCTGGGGAGGCTCCGTCCACGGCGCAGTGGAGCGCCGTGGCTGAATCCGAGCCGCAAGATTTGTTGACATCAGCTTTGCCTGTTTTGAGAATGTAAGACAAGACATTCTTGCTGCCAAACGTTGCAGCAATCATAAGAGGGGTTCTCTCTTCATATCCAACTTCCTTTGTTCCAATTCTCCTACCATACCATAATCCAATCTCACCAACGTTATGGCCCTCTTTCTCAATAGCTTCCTTGAACGCTGTTACATCATCTGAGGCTGAAAATTCAAGCAATGCAGAGATTCTGTGGTGCAACCCTTCTTGACAAGTCTTATTATTAATCTTGGATTCCATTGTGTGTCTGATTTTCTTGACAGAATCTGTAAGAAAATCAGAGCTGATAGAACAGGCTTGCTTCAATGTGACATGAAAGAAAGGGACAGGATTTTCTGAATTTTAAAGCGTATGAGACTGTTATTAGATTCTGATTCAGTACAACAAAAAAAACCAATTAAGATGATGCTCTAGAGGAAAGAGAGATGTTTGTAGCCGTTTTGTGAATTGTAAAATGTAATTTGGCAACTCACGACGATGATTTGCAACAAGCCAACGAGTATTTGTTTTGTAATTTTCATGATAAATGTTTCAACGTTCTAACGAGAAAATTCTAAAAATAAACATACACCGAAGAACTGTTGCAAAACCAACCTGTTCCTAGTTATGTTGTTATGTTTGACAGTGAAAAAGATAGAGCATACTGTTGTTTCACAGTACGATTTTGGTTATTTCCTGCATAGTAACAATGTGCTCTCCATGCATGGTCCCAACATAAAAAAGCTGGAATTTTTTAAAAATAAATAAATAACATTTGGCACTGGTCAGATATACCCTTGTTTTTATTTTTCATGTTTTCACATAGGGCTTAGGACTTAGGAGATAAACGAAACAATTTTTAACCTAAAGTCGTATTAACGCGTATGCATAATAACCAAAGAGAGCTACCCCTATTCAAATAAAATTCTATCATATTAAATATATATTAAAATATAAAATATATATTAAAAATAAATTAAACATATATATATATAAATACATAATAATTAATTTTAATGTATAAATAATATTTTTAAATAAAATTATAATAAAATTCACAAAATCATATCTCATTTAAATGATGTTTAAATTATTATAGTATTCTATATCATCATTATATTCTTGTCATCGTCATGGTCGTTATCAATGTCATCGTCGTCATCGTTATATTTTTTTGGGAAAAACTAAGAAGTAAATATTTTTAACGAAAGAAATATAAAAAGTTAGTTAGTGTTGCTTCAATTATAAGATAAACATTAAAAAATTATATTTTACATGATTGAAATAAACGAATAATTTATATGATTGAAATAAATGGATTCTAATATTATTCAATTGCAATTTTTATAAAAAAAAACTTATATTTTGGTCTTCTTTTATTTCTATATAATTCTTTGGGATTTACAGGGATTATATAAGTAGTAACGGAGTAATACTAAAAATCATTTATTTCAATCATGTATTTCTATAGAAAAGGTAAACAAAAGTTACTTTTAATATTCACTGTCAACATATATTAAGAAAAAATGGTATAACAATTAAATTTTTTTAATTTTATTGGAATATAATGAAAGAAAATATGTTTCAAATTTTAAAAAATTTTGTTGTTGGAAGTAGAATTTTAAAAAATTTTAACCACACTAATATTTGTCTAGTGCTAAAAATCCCAAATGTGAGTGATATGATTTAGATTAGGCTCATTAGTTTATCTTCTATTGTCTACAAAATTATTTCGAAGATGTTGATCCACAGATTCCAAAAACATATGAATAAGGTAATTAGTCCTACTCAAAGTGTATTCTTAAAAGGTAGACTTATTTCTGATAACATTTTTATAGCACACGAATATATGCACTATCTTAAACAAAAAAAAAAAACGAGGCTTGGAATAAGAAATGACGCTCAAATTTGATATGAGTACAGCCTGACAAGGTGGAGTGGCATTTTTTATGGTTTATTATAAAGAAGTTGGGATTTGAATCGAGATTTATCAACTGAATTCGTGAATTGATGATAACCGTTTTTTACTCTGTTATTCTAGAACGTCAATTCTATGATTTTTCTAAACTAAATAGAGACATTTGTCAAGGTCCTCTATTCCTTTTCTTTTTTTATTATGTGTAGAAGGACTTTCTTTCTTGTTATACAAAGTAGAGCAAAACAGTATCATTTGAAAAATTCAGATAAATAGAAGATGTCTAACTATAAATCACTTGCTATTCACTAATGATTCCATTCTATTAGGTAAAATCTCGAAAAATAGTTGTGTCTCTATTCTAAAATTTTTGAAATTTTATGAGAATTTCAGTGGGTAAAAGGTTAATCTTAATAAATCGGCCTTATTTTTTAGTAATGACACTCCATTGCCGATTAGAACCTCCCTAATAGTCTAGTTGAATATTTCTCACATAGGCACCCAGGATAAATATTTATGTCTATCTTTTCTTACCAATAGCTTTAAGAAAGCTAAGCCACCTTCAATTCAATCAAAGATAAGGTCCTCAAAAGGGCACAAAGATGAAAAAAGTGGTTGTTATCTAATGGAGGAAGACAGGTATTACTGCAAACAGTTGGTGAAGTCATACCAATATACACCTTGTCATGTTTTAATCTTTCGGATATCTTACTAAATAAAATTTATAATATTCTAACCCAGTTCTGGTGAGGAGAGTAAGGTTTTGAAATGTGAATGGTGTGGATTAGTTGGGATAAGGTGACTAAGCCTAAAAAAAATGGGCTTTGTTTCAAATATCTTAGGGCTCAAAACCTTACTATTTTGGATAAATAGTGCTGAAAAATCGTGACTCAATCTAGCTCTTTTTTTTAGAATACTTAAAGGTAAATACTTTAGATTTAATTATATCCTTACAATAGAAGCTAAGTAAGAAACTTACCTTATTGGGATTGGCAAAATATTCTTGAAGGGAGGCGAGTTGTAGAAAAAGACATTAGTTAGAAAGTAAGTTCTGGTGATATCCGAATCTTCAGTGAACCATAGCTCCCTCCTCCTTACTCCTTCATTGTTCCACTATCTGCGGCACTGCTATTAGATAGTTACCATCTGTTATAGGTGAAAGACCTGTTTTTGTCAAATAAATAGTGAAACCAAGCACTAATCTCAAATCTAATATTTTTTTCAGAAAATTACTCAGCGAATTCTCTCCCTAATCCCAGAAAAAGGTAAAGACACAATTCAATGGGTGAGGAACAGGGCAAAAATATATGATGTTGCACTAAGGTACAAGATTGTTTATCAATTTTATCATACTTTCATTGAATTCTGTCTGAACTTCATGCAATAGAGCCAGTTTGGAGCCATTTATTAGAGTTGAAAATTCTTCACAAGATTTTGTTTTTTTTCGTGAAAAATTCTCCATAGTAAACTTCTCGTTCTCCTTCTCATCCATCAGCAGTTTTCATCCACTCTGACAACTTGTCTAATCTGCAATTTTACACCAGAATTACTCATGCACTGTCTTTTTTTTTTATGGAGATATAAATCTAACGTAGAAGAAGAGTCCTTTGGCTAATCTCATTCCAGACCCTAAATATTCCTTGTTTTTCAAGTGGCGGAGGAATTTGGTGTTACAAACTGGATTTCATGAAAAAAGCTCTCATAGATCTCAACTAATTTTGATTATAACTTAGAATATTTAGAAGGAGAGGTGTCGGTGAGTATTCGAGTATGTCCAGAAGCCACCGAAAAAAGTATTAATAACATCGCTTAAGTTAAACCTGGAATTATCTGGAGTTATCTAGAGTTATCTATTTTGCCTTATGTATAATGCTCTAAGATTTCTTTTTCTATTTGTTTTTGCGTTTTTTTTATAATTTCACCTGTCGTGAATATTTGAGAATTTTTTTTACTTCTCTTATCCTAACTTTTAAATATTGTATTTATTTTTCTATTGAATAAAATATCACTATTATCTTTTAAAAAAAATCTCAATTAAAATATAGATTAAAATTCTACTCATACAACATAATATGTTAAAAGAAAACGTCTAGCATGTCGATATTAATTCAACTAAATAATTTTAAAATGAGTTAATAATTAAAAAGAAATGATCATAAAAAAATATTTAAATTAAAAAATCCAAATTTCAAATGAAAACAATAATTTAAAAATAAAATAAAATAAAATAAATTTAAA
>NC_029772.3:5565286-5574666 GCF_000817695.3 Arachis duranensis
ATTTTTATATTACTGTTTTTAATTTTGTAATTAAATTCTTGTGAGTATAACAAATATTAGAATTAACAAAATATATTTTCGTGAATTAAAAATAATCACAATTAAGAATTTAATTAAATTTTTTAGAAGTAATATTATGTTAATTTCAATATTTTTTATAAAAAAATTAATTATAAATTAAAAAATAATATAAAAAATAATTAAAAAATATATAAAAATTTATAAATTTAATAAAATGATCAAGAACAACAAAATAATTAATCTACTAAAAATTTCTTTAAGACATAGTAGCTAATACCTTGAGGGGAGCTTGCCCCTCTTATAGCAGGTTAAGGTCCCTTTTTATATAAGGAGACATTATCGAGTAAGATTTGAATTTTTTAAATTTTAAATTTTATTTTAGAGGATAAAATATGATCTATCATTATTTATTTTATAGGTGAAATTTAAAAAAAATATTAAAAAAATATTTAATAATAAAAAATTTTATTTTATTTTTTAAAATAAAATTTAAAATTTAAAAGATCTAAATCTATCTCGTATCTAAGTTCTTTTTTTAAGTCTCTACATCAGTAATTTAGTATTATCCAGATCTTTTTTGGTGCTAACAAAGTCTCATTTCAATTAAAAATATAATTATTATTTATGTGATCAAATTAGAATAATAATTAAATAATTATTTTGTAAAGATTAAAATATTCATTAATTTGTGATTCTATAAATCCAACGTGAAGCAGGTGACAAATTAGTCATAATAAATTTATCAATTATATCTAGTAATATTTTTTGACAATTTGATAATACAAAATATATTATTTTTATTACTAATCAAAACTAGAAAAGAACAAAGTACATATATTTTTTAATTTTTTAGCTTGGTTAATTATCCTTTAAAATATGGTATATCTATCAAACTCTATTTTCTTACTATTATTATAATAAACTAATGACTCAATAAACTAACTCATTTCTTTATTTTTGTAGAGTTTTATTTAATTTAATCATTATACTTTGAAGGTTATGGTAGGCTTAGAGAAGGGGGCTTGAATCTATGCCTTTTTTAACTGGTTGCTGTTACGACCCTTTTAAACGAAGTTACAATTCTGATTCTATTTGAACTCAGCAGCGGAAATTTATGAGACAATTTATTTTTGTCTCATGAAATTCAGAAAACAGAACACAGCAGAGAAGAGAAAAAGATTGAACACCAGCGTGTATCCTGGTTCGGTTGCCTTGTGCTATGCAACCTACATCCAGTCTCCTCCACAACTATGAAAGAATTTTACTATAGTTAACAGTATTACATACACCAATTTCACTCTCAAGTTCTAACCTAACTTGACATTGGCTATGCTAACACCTAACTATTCATTTTTAGTGCTAACCCAACTAAGAAGGGGTACCAAAAGGTACAAGATATAAGACACTTAACCAACCTAAAGAAATCAGAAAATAACTCTAGGCTTTTACTTACCTCAAGTGTTTCACTCAGCCTTTTTCAACTCATGGCTTTTACTTGAGTTTTCTCACAATGCCTTTTCTCACAGAAATTACAGAAAGATAAACATAGAAAAGTACATTATAATCAGTAAAACATGAAGGAGATTGACTTCATCAGCAGCCTCTTTGCTATGTGCAAAATCAGATTCGCAAACCTCAGATGCAGTTATTCAGTATTGGACGAATGCTTCTTTGAAAGAAAGCATTATCCAAGTAGATGAACTTCTTAACTGAACACTGCTCTCACTCTCTGGTTTCTCTCCTTGCCTCTGAATGAACAGCAAGCTTCTTTTTATCTCCTTGCATGTTGCTTGGTTCTTCTTCCAAGGTCAACACCTTGAGCCTTGAGCTTCACCAACCCACATGTTCACTTTTTCTCTTTAATCCCCAGAGTAGAAACTTTCCCTCTGACTTCCTCATCTTGACCGAAAGCCACAAAGCAGTAACCATAGAAATCTTCTCATGGCCAACTTGATCTTAGCCATTGAAAGACTACTTGGTCCCCAAGTATCACTTGTGACCGTAGATGTGAAGCAGAATAGGGTAGAGAACAACTTTCGCTTAAATGTCATTTTCGGATAGAGCAGAGAGTTGGGGAGAAGAGAAAAAGATTTGATGCAAGCAAGATGAGATGGATTACCTTTAACCTAAGCTTGATTTGGTTTGGATTTTCTGATTAGATTTCTGTGTGTCAAGCTTAGCCTTTCTCTCTCTTGCTTCTTTGGTGTTTTGCTTGGTGAAGAAGCTCTTTCTCTTTCTTACTTTTCTGAAGATTTGATTTGACTTGATTTGAGATGAGAGGAACGTTACTTTGGTTGGAGCAATATGGTAGGAATTGAAAATCAATTCGGGCTTGGATCAGGTTCTTCTCAAGTTCAGCCCGTTGGTGCCATGCTTTGCTTCTTTGAAGAGTTTTTGCTTGAGATGAATGATTTGGGCTTGTCTTTATTTTTGCTTACCATTCAGCCCATTAGCATATTTCATTTGTTTGATATTGGACTGCTGCAACACTTGTTTTTAGCCTGCATCACTAATCAAAGATAATCAAAAAACTAATTGTGTGTTTTGCCCACTAATCAAATGTTTGTCATCATTAATTCTATTAATTAATTTCTTAACTCAACAATCTCCCCCTTGATGACAAACATGATTCAAGCAATGATCGGAGGAATTAAATTTTGAAAAAATTAGAGAACTTCCCTTTGATGTTTCTTGCTTTAGTGTTGCTCCCCCTTTCCTTTTCAAGATTAGCTCCCCCTGGATTTATACTTTCTTCTTTATTCCTGTTTTACATTGTACTTAAAGATAACACAATATAGAGTTGTACACAATTTTCTTGGCTAAGGGATATCAAGCAAACAACACTATATAGTCAGCCTAACATACATTAAGCTAAAACCAAGCTAAAATCATCAACAAGTGAAATCATACCCAAAAACAGCTAAAAACTACTTAAAAAAAACTTTGCTAAAATAAAAAATTATTGCAAACGCTATTGCTTTTACTCCCCCTTTTGTCACCAAGGGTGGACAATAGGTACCAAGCAACAAAAAATAGTACTCTAAAACCTGCAAGAAAGGTTAGTGCACAGTTAAAATAACTTACTAAACAACCATAAGTGCATCAGTATTCAAAGTTATTACAGTCATCCAAAAAAAATCAAGCAGTAGCAAAATAAAACAGAGTGTATCAGGCAAAAAAATAAAGCTGCATCAATAGTTTTCATGAGACAAATACTAGGCATCAGACTCATTTCCCTCTGAGTTAGCTTCTTCTTCAACATCAGTGGCTGGATCTTCATCCTGTTGAAGGTTATCAATGTATGTCATGAAAACCGCCACTCTATCCCTTGATTTTCTTAGGAAATTTTCATGTTTGCTTGCTAGCTTCCTTTGCTCCTTGCTCATAGCAATCAGGTGGTTGAATTGGGAGACAAACTCCTGAACAACGTCCTAGACAACATTCAGCAGAATGGATTTCTTTCCGGTAGAGACTGAGGTGCCCTCGGTGGAAGGAGGAGGAGAGTCCTCTGGATTGTACTCTTCATCTTCATCATCCAAAATCACTATTTCAGATCGAGTAGGTCCTTTTTGCTGTTTCACTGCACCACCTCTCTTTAGATATGAATGTCTATTTTCATATTTCTCATTGGTCAAATCAACACCAAAATACTCAAAAATACATGTTAGAAACATGCCATAAGGAAGAGCTTTGTCCTTTTCACTTCTAACAGAATCAAACATGTATCTAACCATCAAATATGCAAATAAAATTTCAGTTTTGGTGAGAAGGGCATATAAAACAAGAGTGTCAGTGTATGAAACCCTTTGATATGAACCACTTTGAGGAAGTATAATGTGGTTGACCATTCGGTGCAACTGAGCACGTTCATATCCTAGGGCTTTGTGAGTGGGTGTAATGCCATCAATTAAGGAGACATGTTCACAGATACTAGCCAGGGCATCATTGTATGAAACACCAACTCCTTCATCCCACTTAACTGACGTGTAGGCACAAGGCCCAACATCAGTATACTTCAAAGCATCACTGATAGTCTCATTGTTTAAAACTATATCTCGGTCCTTTACATATGAGTGAGCAGTGCCTTCATGATAAGCCATATTGGCATAAAATTCTTTGACCAACAAAGGATAAACAGGCTTTTTGATATCAAAAAGATGATTCCAGTCCAGAAAAGTTAAGTTATCAACAAAAAGAAAACCTTTTCTTTTCAAAGATTGCAGATCAGCTAGAAAAGAAGGACACAGGGTACGATACTGAATAACCCCTTCATAAAAATCATTGTTCATGGCAGATTTGAATCTATAAGGGTTATAGTTCGAATGAGAGGTCAAAAAGTGAGCTTTGTGATCAAATGGCCCAATGTCAGGTTCACTAACTGATTTGAGAGGAACTCCAGTTTTACCACTCTGTGATCGCACAGGAACTGACCTTGCCCTGGGTTGTGGTGGCTCGGGAACAGGTTCCTCCGTCGCCGGACGCTTCCCTTTGGATGAGGATGGCTTTGCAGAACCAGGTTTTGAGGAGCCAGGCTTGGAAGGTGTGGCCTTTGGCGGTGGCGTCGGCTTGGCTGAGACAGGGATCCTTGGTGTGGTTCTGGTTCGGGCCATGGGACTAGAGTGAGGAGGAGAGGTAGGAGGAGAGGGTGAAGGCGTAAAGGTTCGGTCTTGGGAGCGAGTTGCAGGTTTGGTGGAGCGCTTGAATATTTTCTTACGAGGAGGTCTTGTAGCCAGGGTTTTCGTCCTCATTTGGTAATATTTAGGCTTTTGATGGAAGACAAGCAGTAAAGAGAGTGGGAAGAAACTGAAAGGTTTGAGGAGAAGTTATGAAGGGAAGAGAGAGAGTGTTGGTAACCGTTCCCAAAAGTGGATTTCCAAGCCATGCAACTGCATCATCTTTTGAAAAGAGTTGAAATGACATGACCTCATTCAAGAAAGATTTTATTTGATTTAATAAAAAATAGGGAATTAAATTTTAAATTTTGAAAGACAACAAAATTAGACTGAAACCCTTTTTGGATCAAAACAAAAATTGAGTTAGCTTGAAAACCTTTTCGGGCCACACAAAAAAAAACTTTTAAGGAAGACTTAAGCACACAAGCCATCAAAAATCAAGTAAGCAAGAATGTAACATTCATATTGGGCCCAGATGTGGTTTGGATTTCTGTGTAATATACAGGACTACTCAGATCTGATTTGAGGTTGGTCCACTTGAAGTAAGCCCAGAACGCACTAACTTGAAGGAAGCGTTCATCACCTGCCTAGAATTGTCTCATACCTGTTCATGAGACAAAAAGCTCAAGCAAGTACATCAGCATTTTTCAAATAAAGAATCATAACTCAGAATTCCTAGACAAGTCCTAAGCATACAGAATCTATCCTCAACTAATGGTTTTGTAAAAATATCTGCCAATTGCTCCTCTGATTTAACAAATTGAATGCAAATATCCCCCTTTTGGATATGTTCTCTTATTGAGTGAAATTTCACTTCAATATGTTTAGTCCTAGAGTGCAAGACTGGATTTTTAGAAATATTAATGGCACTCATATTATCACACATCAAGGGAATATTTTCAGCCTCTAATTTGTAATCAGCAAGCTGTGTTTTTAACCATAAAAGCTGAGAACAGCAAGAAGAAGCAGCTATATACTCAGCCTCTATAGTGGATAAGGCCACAGTTGGTTGCTTCTTACTTGACCAAACATTTAAGGACTTTCCAAGGAAGCAACATAAACCAGAAATGCTCCTTCTATCAACTCTATCACCGGCAAAATCTGCATCACAATAACCAACTGCAGAAAAATCATCAATCTTAGGATACCATAGACCAAAATTGGATGTGCCATGAACATATCTAATGATCCTTTTAACTGCAGAAAGATGTGACTCTTTAGGTTTGGATTGGAACCTAGAACACAATCCAACACTTTGCACAATATCGGGTCTAGAGGAAGTTAAGTACATAAGAGAGCCAATCATCCATCTATACCTAGTCTCATCAACATCTTTCTCGGTTTCTCCCTTATCTAATTTAGAACTAGGATGCATGGGAGTTCCCATGGGTTTGGCATTTTTCATACCAAATTTCTTAACTAATTCCTTGGCATACTTTTCTTGATGAATGAAAATACCATTTTTAGTTTGTTTAATTTGCAGCCCAAGGAAAAATTAAGTTCACCCATCATACTCATGTCAAATTCGCTTGTCATGAGTTTTCCAAATTCAGAACAAAGGGATTCATTAGCCGATCCAAAAATAATGTCATCAACATATATTTCGACTAGAATAAAAGAATCATTAGAGTTCTTGATAAATAGAGTTGTGTCAGTGGTGCCTCTTTGAAAACCATTTTTCAAAAGAAAAGAGCTAAGTCTCTCATACCAAGCTCTAGGAGCTTGTCTTAAACCATAGAGAGCTTTAGATAATTTGAAAACATGATTAGAATATTCTTTATTTTCAAAACCAGGAGGCTGCTCCACATATACTTCTCTATCTATCACACCATTCAAAAATGCACATTTCACATCCATTTGATATAATTTAAAATCACAAAATGCAGCATAAGCTAAGAGAAGTCTTATGGCTTCCATTCGGGCAATAGGAGCGAAGGATTCATCAAAGTCTATTCCTTCTTCTTGGTCATATCCTTGAGCAACTAGCCTTGCCTTGTTTCTTGCAATGCTACCATCTTCTCCCAACTTGTTCCTAAATATCCACTTGGTGCCGGTCACTTTCTTTCCACTTGGCCTTGGAACCAAAGTCCATACTTGGTTCTTTTCAAACTCAAGAAGCTCATCCTCCATAGCTTTAACCCAAGATGGGTCACTAAGTGCTTCCTTAACGTTTTGAGGCTCTATTTGTGATATAAGGGCAATGTTGGAACCTTCATTTGCTTTTCTAGTGGAAGACCTTGTTTGCACTCCATGAGAGACATCCCCAATGACGAATTCCTCAGGATAATTCTTCAAGAATCTCCACTCACGAGGTCTGGTGGATTTGGAGGCAGATTCAGTCACCAAGGGATTCTGGGTGCTGCTGGCTGTAGGATTTCCTTCAGATTCATGAGACAAAATGGAATTGCCTCTTGAATTTTCAGCATTTGCAGTTTCTGGTTCATCTTGTCCAGAATTTTCTTTTCCATGATTTTGAGCAGATTCATCCTCCTTTTGAGCTGGATTTCCTATATCACAATCTTCCAAAATGCTTTGCACCAAGTTAGTATCACAGAATGTAACATGTATGGACTCCTCAATAATCCTAGCATCTTGATGATAAACCCTATACGATTTACTAGTTGTGGAATATCCTATAAACAAACACTCATACGCCTTTGGATCAAATTTACCCAAATTATCCTTGTTATTTAAAACAAAACATTTGCATCCAAAGATGTGCAAGTAATCTAAGTTTGGTGGGTAGCCTTTCCAAAGTTCATAAGGGGTTTTCTTCAAAAATTTCATTATTATTGTTCTATTCAAAATGTGGCAAGCTGTGTTAACCGCTTCAGCCCAAAGAAATTTTGGAACATTACTCTCACAAAGCATAGCTCTTGTCATCTCTTGTATGCTTCTATTTCTTCTTTCCACAACACCATTTTGTTGTGGTGTTCTTGGACAAGAGAAGTTGTGAGATATTCCAAATTCCTCACAAAAGGATTCAAACAAATTATTTTCAAATTCAGTTCCATGATCACTTCTTATAGAAGAGATTTTCAAATCCTTTTCATTTTGAATTTTCTTGCAAAAAGGTTCAAAGGCCGAAAAGGCTTCATTTTTGTGAGCAAGAAATAAAACCCAACCAAACCTAGTATAGTCATCCACAATTACTAAACCATAATGTTTACCACCTAGGCTTTGAGTTCTTGTTGGACCAAATAAATCAATGTGTAGCAACTCAAGTGGTCTTTTAGTAGAGATGTCTTCCTTTGGTTTAAAAGAACTTTTTGTTTGTTTTCCCATTTGGCAAGCATCACAAGTGAGCTTGGCAACAAACATTACTTCATTTGTCTTTTCATTAACAACACAGCATTCAAGCCTTTTGAAAACAACTAAATATCCTAGATCACACAGCTGACTTATACTCAAAAGATTGTGCTTTAAACCACATACCAAAAGCACATCATCAATGAAAGTAGATTGCTCATTACCTACTTTTCCAACAGCAATGATTTTACCTTTACCATCATCTCCAAAGGTCACGAAACCTCCATCATATTTATTTAGTTTGATGAAGTAGGTTGACCTTCTAGTCATGTGCCTTGAACATCCACTATCCATGTACCACATGTCCTTTTTGTTCTTGGATGCTAGGCAAATCTGCATGATGAGTTTCAAGTAGCCTTAGGTATCCAAATTAATTTGGATCCTTTGAAGTTAATCCATCTTGGTTGCTCAAGTGCATTGAAATTACAAACAACATTGTAGACTTTGTTTTCTACAACTCTCTTTTCAATGAAGCATTGTGCATATGAGTAACCAAATTTCTTGCAATTAACACAATGATTTTCTGATGTGTATTGCTGAAACTGAGGTGAGTTATTGATGAGTATTTTTGCGGAAAAATGAATTTCTCCCAAAATACACAAATCTAACCGGCAAGTGCACCGGGTCGCATCAAGTAATAAAAACTCACGGGAGTGAGGTCGATCCCACAGGGATTGAAGGATTGAGCAATTTTAGTTTAGTGGTTGATTTAGTCAAGCGAACCAAGATTTGGTTGATTGATTGGTGATTGACAGAATTTAAAGTGCATTGAAAGTAAAGAGAACAAGAAATAAATTGCTGAATCTTAAAGAACAAGAAATTAAATGGCAGAAACTTAAAGAGCAAGAAATGTAAATTGCAAGAATCTTAAATGACAAGAAATGTAAATGGCTTGAAATGTAAAGGGGATTGGGACTTGGATTTGCAGAAATTTAACAAAGAGAAATTAAATTGCATCAAACAGACGAGTAAATGGGAATTGGGATTGAATCGGATTCAAACAGAAAAATAAAATGAACAATTAAAGCAAGAATCAGAGAATTGAAATGGTAAAATGAGATCTCAGGACCCAGAGACTAGAAAACCAAGTCTAGATCTCAATGCCTTCCTAGATCCAACAAGAACAATTGCAAGAGAAATGTAAATTGCAAAGAAATTAGATGAAGAGCAAGTGACAGAAAAGTAAATTCAATTAAGCATTAAAGAAAGAGAGAGATCCAAGATTGAGATTGAAACAGAATTTCTTCAATTCTCCAACCCAAGATCCAAGACAAGTGTAATTGAAATTGAAAGCAATTAAACTAAGAAAATAAAGATCACTCAAGCTCCCCAGAACCAAGAAGAAAACTCTCTAAAAACTCAAAAGGGAAGCTCCCT
>NC_029772.3:5575656-5599400 GCF_000817695.3 Arachis duranensis
TACTGCTATGACCTCTCATTATTCCTTTATCCTTGGCTATTACTTTTTTTCAAAAGCTTTATTTGAGTGTTATGTGTAGCAAGTTCATTTTCTTTTCTGTATACTTGACACATTATTCACCATGGACACTTGGCTTACCTTTCCTTTTAAACATTGATGCCCAGCACCTTTTTGGTTACTAAATGCCTTGTAGTTAGGTTGCTCTTGATAGTGGATTTTCAGCTGATGATCCCGGATTAGTTAATCCAAGTCACCGAGTGTTAAAGCACTCCAAAGAGCTTAGTAGTCCAAGCAGATCCTAATACACAGACACCACAGGCATATATTTTTAAGGTTCAAGCTATTGGTGTCCAGCTTTGTTTCTTTTTGTTTTCTTTTCTTTTCTCTGCCACTTTTTGGCTATCTCTTTTCTTTCTTTCTTTTTGTTTTTCTTTCTTACCAAGGATCTTTATTTAACTGAGATCCATAGACAGTAGGTCACTCTATACTTGGAAGGAGATATCCTAGCTCTTTATTCACTAGCAGTGAGCTATTATACAATCACATACATACCACCACTTACTATTATTGTATTTCTAGCTAACAAAGAACTATCTTACTTCATGTTTTCAAACATTTCTTTTATTGAATTGAAAGGGTATAGGGGACAAAGCATGTGCTTTCCTTTTAATTTTTCAAGTTCAGATTTTAGAAATCTATTTTCTTCAATGATGTCCAAAGCACATTCAATTTTCTTCACTTTTTCTTTTAAAAATTCATTTTCAGCTCTTAACACATCTCTTTCAGATCTCCATTTATTGTATTTGTCAAGCAGTTTTGATGTATTTAAAGTGAGATCATCAATGATAGCATGCAAGTCCTCAATGGTCAAATCATAATAGTTTACCTCATCAAGATTGTTGTTTCCAGCCATAAAATAATCTTTGTCATCTCCTTCAGATTCTTCTTCTTCATTTGAGTCATTCTCAAGATCCTCCCAAGCTGCCATGAGTACTCTCTTCTTTTCTTTCTTTCATTTGTCCTCCTTTTTGAGCTTTGGACAGTTTGACTTGAAGTGTCCAGCCTCCTTGCAATGATGACACGTCACCTTGCTCAAGTCTATCTTGTGCTCCTTTGAACTTGAACCCTTGTATTTGTCCTTGCTCTTCATCATCCTTCTAAATCTCCTAGCAAAAAACAAAAGCTCGTCATCTGAAATACCATCACTAGACTCACTCTCTTTCGGTTCTATTTGTGACTTGAGGGCTATTCCCTTTTTCTTTGAGTCTGTGTTTGTGTGTGTGGCTTCATAGGCAAGGAGTTTTCCTCTCAGCTCATCATAGGTTATGGGACTTATGCTGTTACTCTCGGTTAGGACAGTGGCAGTGTTTTCCCACTCTTTTGTGAGGCTTCTAAGGAGTTTTCTCACCAAGGTTTGTTCTGCATAGTTTGTACCCATAGCATCAAGGTTGTTGATTATGATTGAGAATCTCTCAAACACTTCATCAATGCTTTCTCCATCCTTCATGCTAAACATCTCATACTCTTTTCGCAGCATATCAATCCTCGTTTCTTTAACTTGTTTAGTGCCTTCGTGTGTAACCTAGAGTTTTTTTCAGATTTCTTTGGTTGTCTTGCATCTAGACACCTTCTGGTACTCTTAAAAGCTGATAGCACAGTGAAGAAGGTTGATTGCTTTAACATTCAGCTCTATCTTCTTCTTATCATCTTCATTCCATTCAACTTCTTCTTTTGGAGTCACCACTCCATCAGCACTTATTTTTGTTGGGATCTTTGGACCACTCACAACGATCTTCCATATGTTGTAGTCAATAGATTGGATGAAGATCCTTATCCTTTCTTTCCAGTAGGAATAGTTCTTCCCGTTGAAGAAAGGTGGCCGGTTGTTTGACTGGCCTTCAGTGAGGGTGTAAGCAACTGTGGTTGTGCCCAAGTTATTCACCATTGGATCTTTGCTCCAAGCGGTTAAGCTTGATTCTTGAGACCTTAGCTCCTGATACCAATTGAAGGTTGTGGTAGGCTTAGAGAAAGGGGGTTGAATCTATGCCTTTCTTAACTGGTTGCTGTTACGACCCTTTTAAACGAAGTTACAATTCTAATTCTATTTGAACTCAGCAGCGGAAATTTATGAGACAATTTATTTTTGTCTCATGAAATTCAGAAAACAGAACACAGCAGAGAAGAGAAAAAGATTGAACACCAGCATGTATCCTGGTTCGGTTGCCTTGTGCTATGCAACCTACATCCAGTCTCCTCCACAACTATGAAAGAATTTCACTATAGTTAGCAGTATTACATACATCAATTTCACTCTCAAGTTCTAACCTAACTTGACATTGGCTATGCTAACACCTAACTATTCATTTTTAGTGCTAACCCAACTAAGAAGGGGTACCAAAAGGTACAAGATACAAGACACTTAACCAACCTAAAGAAATCAGAAAATAACTCTAGGCTTTTACCTCAAGTGTTTCACTCAGCCTTTTTCAACTCATGATTTTTACTTGAGTTTTCTCACAATGCCTTTTCTCACAGAAATTACAGAAAGATAAACATAGAAAAGTACATTATAATCAGTAAAACATGAAGGAGATTGACTTCATCGGCAGCCTATTTGCTATGTGCAAAATCAGATTCGCAAACCTCAGATGCAGTTCTTCAGTATTGGCCGAATGCTTCTTTGAAAGAAAGCATTATCCAAGTAGATGAACTTCTTAACAGAACACTGCTCTCACTCTCTGATTTTCTCTCCTTGCATCTGAATGAACAGCAAGCTTCTTTTTATCTCGTTGCATATTGCTTGGTTCTTCTTCCAAGGTCAACACCTTGAGCCTTGAGCTTCACCAACCCACAGATTCACTTTTTCACCTTAATCCCCAGAGTAGAAACTTTCCCTCTGACTTCCTCATCTTGACCGAAAGCCACAAAGCAGTAACCATAGAAATCTTCTCACGGGCCAACTTGATCTTAGCCATTGAAAGACTACTTGGTCCCCAAGTATCACTTGTGACCGTAGATGTGAAGCAGAATAGGGTAGAGAACAACTTTCCCTTGAATGTCATTTTTGGATAGAGCAGAGAGTTGGGGAGAAGAGAAGAAGATTTGATGCAAGCAAGATGAGATGGATTACCTTTAACCTAAGCTTGATTTGGTTTGGATTTTCTTATTAGATTTCTGTGTGTCAAGCTTAGCCTTTCTCTCTCTTGCTTCTTTGGTATTTTGCTTGGTGAAGAAGCTCTTTCTCTTTCTTACTTTTCTGAAGATTTGATTTGACTTGATTTGAGATGAGAGGAACGTTGCTTTGGTTGGAGCAATATGGTGGGAATTGAAAATCAATTCGGGCTTGGATCAGGTTCTTCTCAAGTTCAGTCCGTTGGTGCCATGCCTTGCTTCTTTGAAGAGTTTTTGCTTGAGATGAATGATTTGAGCTTATCTTTATTTTTGCTTACCATTCATCCCATTAGCATATTTCATTTGTTTGATGTTGGGCTGCTGCAACACTTGTTTTTAGCCTGCATCACTAATCAAAGATAATCAAAAAACTAATTATGTGATTTACCCACTAATCAAATGTTTGTCATCATCAATTCTATTAATTAATTTCTTAACTCAACATACTTATAGCATTCAAACTCATTATTCAGTTGTAATATATTATTTTTATTAATTAATAATTAATTTTATAAGTATTTAAAATCATATTCAATAACCATTCAATTAGCATACTAATAAAGACACTAGATATTTAAACCAATAAATAATGTGTTAATTAATATGATAGTCACGTACAATTATAATAAATTTAATTATCTCTCTCAATATTGTAATAATCATACTATTTATTTCCATCTCTTTCTCAACTGAAGCTTTTCAATATTGTGTCGTATATATTCACATACCTTAATTAATTTTGCTAAAGACATTTGTTAAAATTTTAAATATAAACAATTTATATTGTAAAGATGAAAACATTGATATTTTTTTGGGTGACTAAACATCGATACTTTTAACCAAGCTTTTGAAAACTGAATCGGTGGTCGAACTTACTAGTTTATTAGTTTATTTGTTGAATAAAATATTATTTTTATCCCTAATATTTGTGGTAAGTCCTAAAATTGTCTTTAACATTTCAATCGTCCTATTTAAATCACTAACATTTTAAAATTGAGTCAATGTTTTTTTGCCGTTAGGGATCCGTTAATAGAATTAACAGCGAGACAAAATTAAAATAATTTTAAAACGTTAGGGATTTAAATAGGACGAAAATATTAGGGACAAAAATGATACATAAAAAAATTTTAATTTAATTTTATCTTTCAATCATGTTAATTTTTTACTATACATAGTATTCAATTATTTTTTAATTACATCTAAATAAATTATACTTAATCACATTACTTTCATTTTAAATAAATTTATTTTTTTATAATTTTAAAAAATTTTGATATATTAGAGACAAAAGGTATAATTTATATTTTATTGTATATATATATTATTTTTTTCTTTTTTACAAGTTTATATACTAGTCATTATACAAATATTTCATGATAACTAAAAATCTTTAAGAGTAAAATTAAAAAAATTTAATTTATTTAAAATGAAAGTAATATGATTAAGTGTAATTTACTTAGATGTAATTAAAAAATAATTGAATACTATGTATAGTAAAAAATTGATATTATTAAGGGATAAAATTAATATTTATTTTTATGTATCATTTTTGTTCCCAACGTTTTCGTCTTATTTAAGTCCCTAATATTTCAAAATTGTCTCAATTTTGTTCCGTCGTCAATTCTGTTAACGGATCCCTAACGGCAGGACAACATTGAGTCAGTTTTGAAAAGTTAGGGACTTAAATAGGACGATTGAAACGTTAGGGACAACTTTAGGACTTACCCCAAACGTTCGGGATAAAAACGATACTTTACTCTTATTTGTTTAATTGGTTCAATTGTAGTTCAATATAAAAAACTATTTTGTAATAAAATATAAATAAACACACTAAAATATAATTATAATCTAATATAATTTTTAAAATATCATCCAAATTAAAAGTATCGTATAAACCATAATATTATAATCTCGTTCAAATACAAATTCAAAAGTCAAATAACAACTAAAACCGACCAAACATAAAATATCAACATCCAAGTTTATCATAAATCATCAAAAGCCGCCATAACTTGCTGCAGATTTGAAGCAACAGGATTCAAAGCCAAATTTAAAGCTGAATTATTCTCTGCATTATTATTCTTAGGTATTTTTTATTGATACTCTCATCCATACCTAAAAATTACCAGCAATCCAATAACAATACAATCCAATTACAATATCACAGTAACCTGTCCCAACCCAATAAACTCAACAGACAATAGTCAAAATTATTCAACAATTAATGAATGCTTCAACAGTAAGGTTTAGCACCCAACAACTAATCAATACTTCAACAATTAATCAATGCTTCAAAAGCAAAGTTTAGAACCCAACAATTAATCAATATTTCAACAATTAATTAATAATCAATCTTCAACAGCAAAATTAACTAACAACAATTAATCAATTATTCAACAATTATTATTACAAAAGAAAAAATTAATACCTAAGAAAGCTGGAAGCCTTTAAAAAAGCAGATTTGGCGGAGATAATGACTAGCAAGAGGCAAGATAGTAACTGACGGGATGGAAGTGTGGAACAGAGCTGGCGCCGAGTGGTTGTGCGATGAAAAGTGGCGTTGGCGCTGGTATCGATTTTCAAAGATCAAACAGAGCTGGTTGCACAATAAAAAGTGACTACGTAAACAGAGCTAGCTGACGTTGGCTGGACAGAAATTGCGATGGCAATGATGACTGAACGGAACTTGCGTTAGAAGCTCAAGGTCCAGTCATTTAGGTGAGTGCTGCATAGCGTTCTGCCTCTGCCTGTTGTGGAGACCGGAGAGGAGAAGGATAATAGTTAGGAAATTTAGAAAGTTAGTATAATAGGGTTCAGCAACCAAAACGCAATCATTTTTGACACAATTCAAAAATTGGCAGGATCACAGTTAGATTCAACCGACTGATTCAACAGTCCAACGTTAGTTCTCAATTTAGTGATTTTAGCTTCTATTCGAACCGTATTTAATAACAATATACGAGTCAATCAATTTAACCAATAAATTCGAACCGCTTTTCAAAATCTTACTTTTAACCGTATTCATTTCTTTCCTTCCCATGTCTACCAAAACAAACAAAGAAAATTGGTTCTTCTTTTTCTTTTAATTTTCCTCCCTTTTTTTTCATCCAAAATACTTATGAAAATTAAGATTCCATGCGGTTTTCTTCCTCTATTGTTTTTCTTTCCCGTTGTGAAACAAAGCCTAAAGAAATGGCCGGAGACATGGCCATTATTCCCATTAACAGCATTTTTTTATAGTGGATGCCGCATTTGGCCTGTTTAGTAGAGATTTAAAAAAAATATTTTAAAAATGAATAAAACAAAAGAACTCCACTAAGTGATGGTGTGTGATGAAATTGAAGTTGACTAGAGTTAGTGAGTTTATTATTAAGATCCCGAGGTTATAACTTGATATTGCAAAAGCCAAAGAGAAGAGACAATGTGGGGACCAAAGAACGCTTTCACTGGGAAAATGCTCTTTGTTCCATCGTCTTGTTTTCAACTTGATGTTATCCTAATAAGTAACAAGCCTTTGATTTTTTGCCATTGGAATTGGAATAACACCAACTTCTAGTACCAATTGTCATTTTTTTCTTTCTTTCATCCTTTTGGTTACATATGGGATTTGATTCGAATCAAGAACATTATATTAGCTAGGGTGAGAATACTCGAAAAAGAAAATTAAGTGCAGTGATTGGTAGAGTGAAAAGATTAAACTATTAAAGATTAATTAATTAATGTTGGATTTATAATTTTTATTTTAGGATTTCTTGCAATATACATAATTATAGGACAATTGCATCCGAAATGTGTTTGAGATATGAAAAAAGTTATTTTGAAATATGTATATTAAAATTGTATTTGAGGCTATTTAACTTTAAAAGTTAGCTCATTAAATAAAAGATGTCTCACATTTATAAATTTTTTAAAAATTTTATCCTTAAAAGATGTAAAACTTGTAAGTTGTAATACTATCTATTCTGCGATATTATGTAAATTGTCCCCAATCTTATATCAAATGCTAAGACTCTTAAATGATGATATTCATTTAAGACTCATATATTATTACCGTTAAATTTCCATAATTACATATAATAATAATGATAATGATGATGTCTTAATGGAAGCATAACGAAGGCTCATTTTTTTGGATCTTGGGTAATTGTTGGTGTAATGCCTCATTATTAAATGTTGCGGTGTTTTGTAAGGTTTTGAAGGCTAATAATTTTTAGGAGGTGAATTGCTTTAGGTAGATTTTTTTTAAATACAAAAACACAATACAAAAAAAGTGTATTGCTACGTGTTGACCATATAAGCATTTTATGAGAGGCAGATGATCACAAAAAAAATACGTCTCCAACTTTTTGTTAAATATTATTTATAGACATTTTTAAGTAAAATTCCATTTTTTTACCAATAATAAAATAAAAAATTCCGCATCTCGAACACGTTTTTATCAGTGTTTGGTTTAAAAGCTTTTTCCCACCGTGTCTCTCTATGGATTCAATAATATTATGTACAAAATTTTTGTTTATATTTTTTATATATATATTTGAACTTTTGTATTAAAAATAATTAATAAAAAATATAAAAATTTATGTTTTATACTATAAAAAAAATATACAGCAGAAATATGTCTTATCAATTTGTGTTACCATTATTTTTCTTTCTTTTCCTATAATTTTGCAAGAATCTCAGCACCAAATTCAGCTAAAGTAAAGGTAAAAAGGGAAGGAAACTTGGGTGCGCTATGTGCCTATGTGATAGGGACACAACAATAATGACATAATAAAAACAAGAATAGAGGATATGGAATTTAAATCTTTTTACACTTTACTAACAATAATAATACAATAATATGCTGAATTATATTACTTATTTTTACAATTTTTTGAATCTGCAAAGTTGTGAGTGGATCATGGATCCTCAACTAGAAGTTGATGAATCACTTCATTTAACAACTGATCAAAAATATGAGACGCAAAATCAGCACTAATGCTTCCTAAATCACCATCTTGTTTATTATTATTCATCCATGCTAGTTCATCCTCCTTAGCTAGCATGCAAATTCCATCCCAATTTTTCACATGCTTCTCTTTTTTCTTTGATCCTTCTTCACATTTGTTGCTCTCAATTGCCGTAGATTTTCCCTCTTCAGCCATCAAATTTCCATCAGAACGCCAAAGAATTTTCTGATCATTCTCATCAAGCTCTGGTGACAATTTTCTTCTTGAATTGGAATTGGCTGCAAAAGGTCACAATCAATTATTTGAGAAACAAATCAAATACTAGAACACAAAAGTTGAACTAAAGAGATTAAAATGAAACAAACCTGTTCCACAAGCTTCCCTCTTCTGAAAATCAAGAACAGAAACTGGGCTTGTATCTTCTGAAGGCTTGGATTCAAATTCGCACTTTGAATTACTCCTCTTCCTCCCCCTTCTCCTCTTCATCCTCACACCATCATCTATAAGGATCCTAGGCTGTGATAGTTTCCTTGCTTCAGAATCAAAACACTTCTTGTTCTTGTTCTTCTTCCTACTCTTCTCATAGTAACAAGTGTTGGTAATCTCTTGAAGCTTTCCATTAGCAACACTTTTGCTACTCTTCACATTTTCTCTCTTCTTTTCCTTCAACTCTTCACCACCATAACCCATTTCCCTTTTCTTCCCAATGGACTTATCATTCTTCTTCTTCTCAAAGCTAAGAACAAAGAAGTTTTCATTTTCAAGTAAGAGGAAAGTTGGCACCTCCCTGAATGACAATGTCGATTTTACCCTCTTATGCAAACCATCCATTCTATTACACTCCCCTAAGCAATCCACCGAATTCATCGATTTGCTTCGCAAAAGCGATGAATTCGAAGGAATGTCCACCATTGAATCCAAACCCATCAACCTTGCAACTATTCCTGGAGTTGTGGTAGTAGTAGTAGCTGTTGTTGTTGTTGTAGTACCAGAGGAACTAACACTACTAGTGGTGGCTTTAGCATGGTGCTTTTTGGCATTAAAGTTTTGATCTTTGGTACTACCCAGAATTGAATTTGAATCAAAGTCTCTAATTTGATCTGATGGGTGTGTTGGGAGGCCACCAGAACAGAGAATCCTGCGGAGGATTGCATTGAAGCACCCTGAAGTGCCATTTTTGGAGTTGTTGCACATAGCTGCAGGTGGGTCAAATTTTGAGGAAGATGATGATGATGAATAAGAAGAGTTTGATGAGATCTTCATGTTTTTTGAATGATATAAGAATGATGAAAAAGAAGCAGATAAAGAGAAGAAAAAGAAAAAGAAGATTGTGTTAAAGGTGAATTTGGGGTGTGTCCTTTGTTTTAAGGAAACTCAAACTTCTATTCTCAGTTCAATGATAATAAAGGCATATTATAGTTTAATAAATAAATAATAAATAAAGAAGAGACAATGAGACATGCAAATGGGAATAGTCAAAAGTGAGATTTGAATTTTGCTAATAATGCATGATATCATAAAGAAAAGGGTGGCGGGCTTTGCATTTGAATGCAATGTAGACTGAGTCTAAAGGATAGAGGAAAGAAAATGGGGTTTGAAGTTTGATTTGATGGGGTCTTTTTCTTTTTGAACATGGACATGTAATAGTAGTAGTAGTAGTAGTAGTATCAGTTTTCAGAGTTGAAGTTCAGTGGTTTGTCTCCACGCGCCTTGTAAAGTCATTTTTTGTGGTAAGTTTTGTCCTTTTGCTTCCTTGTTTTGTGCAAACAGGAGCACGCTCTCGGGGCGCGTTAAGGATCTTCCTTTGCAAGTATTTGTAGTGCTAGTGTGCTACTCTTAACTTCATCATAGGTTAGAAAAGGAAAACAAGTCTACAACCACGCAAGTTAAGCCCCAAATGCTCATTCAGATCAGTTCCTTATTTGAATTTTTTTTAAAGGTAATCACTATAGGTTGGTTGAGTTACTGTTTCGTTTAAATAAATATTAAAAATTTAAATTTTATTTTGTATATATAATAATTTATAGACTAATAATTAAATTTTAAATAAAATTCTAATTTACAACAGGTTAATCCGTAACATATTAAGTTAAGAGATATTATAAGAAATTAAAAAAAAAATAATAGACATTTCTCCATTCCATTCATATTTTATTTCATTTTGTGTGGCTTTGATTCCATTGCCACAATAATTATCCATATAGACCACAACCAAACAAAAAATGCCCCAGCCACCCAAATCACCATCACAATTATTCCACAAACACCACCCTAACCTATTCTAAATTACCCTGTTAAGAGGAAAAAAATGAAAATAAAATTGACTGTCCAAGTTTTCATTGGATATGGTGCAAAACATGAGAGTGACTTAATGGAATATTTTTTAAATTAAATTAAATAAAATATTATTTTTCAAAACAAAATAATACAACATTAATTATAAGTATATTTTTTTAGGTCTGGGAGAATCGAAATATCTGAGTTAATTATGGTACAAATCGGGGACGGGGCCAATTCTCACGTTGGCCCAAAATTGAAGAGTCTAATCATGCAATATATATTACTATTTATATATAGAAGTCTTAAGAAGCCTAAATTTTAGTTACACAAATGTTGTATACATGAGATATTTTTAATTAATCCGATTAGTTTTATAGATTTGTTTTTCAATTAAAATGAGTCTAAAGATATACTTATATGTTGAATTATTGAAAATGTGTCAGGAATTGAGGGATATGCATGGAAGATGAAGATTCGGAGCTGAATAGTCTAAGGCCAATGCAGGAACTGATTTGAGTGTCATTTGTCGGTTTGTGTTGAATGTGAGACATTGCAGAATATGTTTGTTGGAGTCAGATCCTTATAACTGCTTATGTCAGTGCCAATGGCATCACAAATTCCTTTCTTGTGTTTTTTTTTTTTTCTAAAAAAATGATGTGGTAATTGAATTATGTCATCCGTATTAATATGTTTCTGTTTACTCATCATTTATTTTATTGCTTATTAAATAGAATGTTAAATTTATATTATATCGGTATTATAACAATATATCTTATCTAATAGTGTTTAAAAACAAAAGAAATAAATCTAATGGCAAATCAAAATAATTTTTAGAAATTTTTTTATAAGTGCAAAGCTATCACATCATTTTTCAATATAGTAAAAAAGTTTACATATGAATTTTCTATAGTGCATAACGCAGTATCTCACATATAAATAGGTTAAATTAAAGATGCAACTCAACAATATTGGACAAAAAATATACAAGGAAGTAAAATGTATTTTTTCATTATATATTTTTGTTTAGTCAATTTTTAGCAAATTAATGGTGGTTCGATTTTAATGGTTTGGGAGCGAAACCAACTCTTTTTTGCGGGTACTAATTTTCTAACAGTGTATCAAAGATCCTCGAATTAGACGAGATTTAAAGAAAATATCTAAAAGACATAAATAAAGGCTTTGAAAATAAAATTGACTGGAATTAAAATGGTTTGCATTGAATTTAAACAAAACAGTAAAATGCCATCGAATCAAATGACTTTTGATATGGAAATTAAAGGGTTTCGAAACATAAAACTGAGTAAGTAAAGTAAATATTGCTTGAAAGATAAATTTGTATGAAAAATAAAGTTTATAGAAAGATAAATGGAAGATAAAGACATGTGGAAGAAATCCTACAGAAAATTAACTCAAAGCAGACTCAGCAAATTTATAGAATGTGAGTGTGCGTGAGTAATTTTTGAAGTAAAGTTCCAAATCTTGTATCTTCGATCCCTCCTAATTGATTTGAGGTGTAACTTCTACGTGTGTAAAAAACGTGAGTAACTGTTCCCACTATTTTGCTTGATCTTGTAACGGTTGAAAAACAACTTTTGAATCTCAAGATCTTTGATTCACTTCTTCATATAGCTCCTTGACTTATTAAGCTAATCACACTCTTAGTTGATGACCATAAACAAAGATCTCTTCCATATCAATCTCTTCGAGTAACTTTCTTATTCAAAATTATTTATTTCTGACCAACAATTTTATAGTAGAACTAAAACAAAATATGAAACAAATATTAAATAGTTTAAAATCATATTTTATACCTCAATTGAAAAAATAAATTGAGGATTCATTCTTAAAATATATGTATTTCGTTAGGGAAAGTATGAGGAGCCAATGGAATATTTATATAATGTGTACAATAGAGGTTTATAGAGTATTAGAGATATAATTATTAGTGTTGCTTTTTTCTATTAGCTGAAGCTTTTGAGATGAGTGGTATCATGACATGGTATTAGAGCGCTAGATCTGAAATGTCAAAAGTTCGATCTTTAAAATGTCAAAAGTTCGATCTTTAGTAAACCTTAAAATCAGTTTAAACTTTTTGGAAGATGTTTATTATCCCTAGTATTCGGATGGTTATTCTAGATAATATGAGAGATATTCATTTTGTAATTCAATAGCCTATTGTACACATTGTACAAATAATCTATTATCTTCCTAGCGGGATCCATTTCGTTATTATTATTGTTGTTGTTAGTGCATTAACTATCTGTTTACGTATTTCATATGTTTTTCTTTTCAGTTAATGTTGAATGTGTTGGTTGGACTTGGGACTTGGGACTTGGGAGAATACAATTGCTTTCCGTTCTTTTTTTTTTTTTTCATACACCCAATGGGTGTGTTTTATTTTTGGGTTGTCTAAGACCAAAATGTTCTTTCTCCAGTGGGTAAATGCAATATTTTATCTGTGGCCTAACCAGCTGTTGTTACATTTTTGGATCATCCTAACCATCTATGCTATTCTTCTTTTGGACGAGCGTAACATAACCAGATAGATTTTAATGTAACTAATCGCTTTATGGGCTTAAATGGGCCCATCAAGGCCCGAGTACACTCTTCTGTTCTGAGATCACCTATTTCAAATTTAGGAAAAAAATCTTCCAGAAGAGTTATCTTACCCCCAAACACGTCCTTAATTTTTTGTTGTTTCTTCTTTTTAGAATTAAGGTGCCATTTCAATATTAATATATATATTAAAAAAAATTCTCGTTAGGGAGGAAGTTTGACAGAATATTGCGCTACTCCAAGGTTTTTATTACAAGACAGAGCGGCTCTAAACTGTAATCCTTGTTTCATTGAAATTGTTCCTTTATTTTTTATTATTATTAATTTTTTATATTCCACAATTATTGTTTATCAATTTTAATCTTTTTTTTATACCATTTTCTTTTAAAGTTGAAAGTTTTTAATTCATTTGGTATCCTAATTTTTTCTTTTACCAATAAGGAAATTAGTATAATGGTCAAATTGCATTGGTGTCTCAAATATAGCTTTTATTCTACTCTTATAAAAAGAAATTAGATGATGAAGCCTAAGTATTTGAAGTTAATAATAATAATAGAAAAGAAGAAGAAGAATCATCACCACATTCTTGATAAGAAAGGGAAGTTTTTATTTTCTCATTAGCTTTAGACACTATGTTTAGGTACTTAATTATTTTGTAATATTTTAAAAATTAAAGTTAAAAATTATAAGTACTTATTTTGTATTTTTTTTAAAAAAAATCAAAGTTGAAAACTATAATTAACTAAAAGAAGTTAAAAATTGAAAAAAAAAAATTAAAACCCCTAATTGAAGACAAAATTGGTTTGCCTTCGTATCCATTAATGTTGATTTTGAATACAAATACTTTTTTGTTGAAGGTGGTTCGAATTTTTTTTCTAAAAACATAACAAAACTTACTTTAACGTTGAATAACTTCACTTGTTTCTTTTCTAAGTGTTAACAAAGTTTGTAACAAGAAATATAAGAAATATTCTTAATATGATAACTTTTTGACATTATTATTACTAAAGGCTTTTTTTTAAGTATTTGTTTTTTTTTTCTCTATCAAGATTTAACCTTTTAAGAGATATTACTTATTCTACGCCCAATTTGCAAACATTATATATGGTTGACAGTGACGGTGCTCGATGAGGTATTGCCTTAATTATTTGTATTTATTATTGTTATTATTACTGAACAACTTATTAATGCATTTATTCCTTTAGACATTTTTTTGTAATAAAGAAGGATGTACACAATTATTGAAGAAGGCAATACAGATATATCAACTGTTCAATTCAGTGTTATCTCTTAATATAACCAATTCTAGTAATACTTTCATATGATATGTAATAATAACATCAACCATATCCATTGTCCCTTTGAAAATTTGAGTAAAACCCATTTGTCAAAGTTATTTTGTAAAGGAAAGTTCAGATGAATTTGATAGCAATTGATTTATAAAGAAATTTGTACACAATTATATTCATGTAAAATTAATAGTTAATAATTATTAGATCATAATTTAATTTGGTTATTCACAGTATTTCTAAATCCGACAGACCAAAGACTAATCCATCACAGATCAGAGCTTCATTTAAGGGTTTATCGCTGGTTAATGAATTACTGCATGTACAAAGCGAAATTCGAACTCCCGACACTTACTTAAGCAGACAGATGAACTGACCACTCAAAGACAAAAATAAAACGAGAACGGAAGATATTTTTATAAACGATGATAAAGACACAGACAAAATTTTCATTCCATATATATCTATTGTCATCTTTAACTATAATATACTTTTAGATGAATAATTTTTTGTTATTATTATTTTAACTTTTATTGATCAGACATTAACTTTTAGTTATTTGTCAGTTAAAAGCGAATAACTAATTTAACGAGTTAATACTTAATTTGATTCTTGAAATTTGAAGTTGGATTCAATTTGATCCTTAAAATTTTAATGAATTCAAATTGGATTTCGAAATTTATAATCGTAATTCACATTAAACCTGTTGAGCTAATTTCTGTAACGACGTATTGATTTGGTACATTAACTTATCGTAATTTGAATTTCTCACTCAAATTCTATGTGATCAAGATTTATCAGAGTTACAAAATCTTGATTGTTGCTCCAAAGTCGCAAAATTTTTAAATTAAACTAGTTATTATAGTCTTCACAAGGATGTTGTGAAGCCAATCAAATTTCTAAGAAATCTAGTAGGTCTTAGTTATATGGAATCTAAGTGAGAAGTCCAAATCTTAACAAGTTAACGTGTAAAATCCATACATCATTTACAAAAATCAGCTCAGGAGCTAATGTAAGTTATCATTATAAATTTTGAGAACTGAATTGAGTCAATTATAATTTTAAGGATCAATTTAAATTTGACTTTAAATTTCAGGGTCAAATTGAATATTAACTTCATATTCAACACCTAATTTCATTAGAGTTTACCTTTTGATTATAGAAAGTTGGATATGAAATCTTTTACATATATATACTTTACCTGTAAGAATCGAAACTTTGATATAATGTTTAAGCAATTCAAACAACTTAACTATTCGAGTTTCATAGTGATATGAGCAAATTAAATGTCTATTTCGAAATAAGCATTTTACATATTTTACTTTAATTCTCTAAATACTAATACATGAATGATTTAAAAGTTTGCAAAAGATAATCCTAATTATTTATTTTGGTGTAGTCCCTATCACTTTAGGACTTTTTGGAGCCCCTTTCTGAGATTTTAAAATAAACTCAGAAATATGTTAATTCTAGACAACAAAATGTAATTCGCAGTTTCGCACACAATTTTAAAGACTAAGATAAATATATCGGTAAATATTACTTTAAAATAAACTAGTTCTTAACATGTGTGACACAAATAAAAATGATTTAAAACAAGCTAATAAGGAGCATTTATGAGATAATAATAGTCTTAAAGTTACAAATAGATTTGTTTATAGTGGAATGCGTCAATTAGAAAAAGAAAAAGAAAAAGAGAGAAGAAACAATGAAACATGATCATTTAGACTTGTCCGAAGAATGTTGGTTATGGTAGAGTTGAGGGTCTGTTTGGTAGAACACAATGTCCCCAAAGTCACTGACGAAGTGGTCATGCTTTACACTGTGTAGCAAATACTTTATTAGATGCCATGGGATTGGACCTGATTTCTCTGGCTCCCTATAATATTCTCCAAGAACTCCCTTTGCTGATTCTGTCTGAAACTCACAAAAACACAAACTCATTCATACGTTTTATTAATCAATTAATTATGACCTTTCAGCTTCTTCTTTATTTGTAATAACATGTTTCAATGAAATTAAGAGAACATGTCCTTTTCAGTTTCTCTCGTCATATATGTTTGAAGGATAAAGTATATTTTTTTTTTAAAATTTGTTTTTTATTTATATTAAATATATTTTTGACGGTTAATTTTTCAAAAAATTTAAAACTAATTCAATAACAATTTTACAAAAACAACTATCAATATAAGTAAACTAGAGATAATTATCATATATTAAACATTATTATTAAATTAATCCTAATTTTTTAAAAAATTTAATTGTTAAGAATATATTTAATACAAATAAAAATTTTTTGAAATAAAATTAAAACAAAATAAATTTTAAGAATATCTTTTAAACTTTTGATAAATTTTAAAGACAAAAAATACTTTACTCTTATCCAAAAGATAAACCACTATCTCACAATTCTAAAATCTTTAGCCAGTCATCAACTATTTAATAAGTACGGAGTTTAAACAACATTTATTATTGATTTGAGTGGCCTCTAACATATCAGCAGATCACTGTTTATAATAATCATTTAGATTAATTATTAGATGGTTGGAAATTAATTAGAATTTTTTAAATTATAAAATTACGCTTTGTATTTGGGACAAATAGTGAACAAAAAGAACCTTTACTCAGAAATGAAATTAATGAGAAAAGTAGTACCGCTTCAACTAAATGGTAATGGGGAATTTGAGGGAAAAGATGATGGATGACATGGGTGCCAATGTCATGGTGAATTTTATTAACCCAACCATAGTCTCGATCCACAGTTGTAAGACCACCCCTTAGGTAATCCCATTCCTGTCAAATTTCATAACCAAAACTAAATATTTAGAAATTCATCCAGATAAGTCTTAATTATTCACCTAATTTTTAAATAAAAAGATTAATTTTTTTAATTTTTGATGTTTTTAAAAAATAATATATATTTAAAATTTTACTATACCTTGCCGCGGTACCATGGTAATTTCTGCTTGTAACCATGGTGATGCAAATATGTGACGAAGTCCAACCACATTACGAAGATCTAAATTAAAAAAAAAAAAAGAGATTGTAAATAACTATTAAGTATTAAACACATGTCTTAAGTGTTAACCAATAATAAAAGATTAATTACCGAATAAGGGACTCCATAGAGCTTGAGAATCAAAATTGGACCCATTGTGAAGGACAAATAAATAAGCAAAGAGAACATGGCAATCCAACAAAGAGTTGATGTTAATACATCTTTTCTCTCATCAGGGGAGAACAATTTGCTGTAGGGATTAAAGTGAGACCCTTCTTTTCCAGGGCTTCTTTTCCACTAAAAAAAATTAAAAATCAAATATTAATAAATAAAGTGTGACAGAATTAGATTCTATAGGCTCAATTGAGTGATATCTTTTTGAAAAGAAAAAAGAATATCTCACCAAATAAAAGGGGTATGCAAAGATTGGAAAAGGCAATGTGAATCTTAGGATTCTTGTTGTGTTATCTAGATTCTTGTAAATCTTCTCTGTCAGCTGAGAAAAAAACACAAAAATTATAAGGTTAAAAAAAAGCACAATCTTTAAAAAATTAAGTACTTAGATATTAAAGTATCAGTATTTTTAAAACACTTGAAAAATATTTTAATTTACATTTATGTACTAATTAAATTAAGGACAATAATGTTAGAACAACCACATACAGGAACCCATGATTCATCATGCTCAACATGTCCATGGTTTTGATGGTGAGTTCTATGGCTAATTCTCCTGAAAAAAAAAAAGGAAAGAAAAAAACATAATTGAGATAAACATTTGGTAAATTTAAAAGAAGAAAAAAGAAAGTGCTTTTAAGGACAATAATGAAGAATAAAAGCTGCAATAATAAGAACCAACCATCCATGGTATGGTACAAGGATGAATGAGTGTAAGATATGGCCCACAATGCTATTCAGCTTAGGACTCTCTGAAAAGCTTCCATGGCCACTGTCCAATGCAGAAAAAAAAAGGTATTAGGCAAAATGTGCATATAGTTAGTTACTGAAAATAATTTCTATTTAAAAATAACAATAAATTCGATTAAAATAATATTGTCTAAACATATTATTATTATTTAATATTTAATATACTATTTTGACACAGAAATAGTAACTAAGATTTCTTAGCATTTTATCAATCATGTCCAAAAACAAATACTACTCAAAATATTATATCAATATTCTTCCTCTTATCATATTAAACTTTTAATACAAGTAATTAAAAATATTAAATTTTTAATACATTATATTATTTAAAATTATAAATTATAAGAAAAAAAAATAAAAAAAATGTACAATGTACATNNNNCACCAATATTCTTTCTCTCATAACTTAAAATATTTTTTAAATAAGTGATTTTATGAAAAAAAATTAATTATTAATTTATTTAAAATTAGAAATATTTTGAAGAAAAAAGAGAATAATTGTGACTCACCAATCATGTCCAAGAACAAAAAGAGCCCAGAACATTGTACCCTGAGCAAGCCAATAGAATGGCCAGAAGAACCAGCTACTGAACCCAATTGCAAGAGCCATAAATGCAGTGACTATAAGAACATCTCTAAGGACATATCTTAATGACCGCCACGTGTCCTTCTTCCAACAATGCTTTGGAATTGCTCTTCTTATCTCTGCAATCTTGAAGGGTGGAGGTGCACTTGGATCAAAATCATCATCACAAGAACCGTTGTCATTATTAACAACATGAACATGTGTTTTTTCATGATGATGATGATGTTCTACTTGTTCCAAAGCAACCATGTTTGGTTCTTCCAATTCTCTCTTTCTCTCCTTCAAGTTAGTGTGTGGGAGAAAATGTTAGAGAATAAGGGTTATGTGGTGGTGAATGGGGAGGGTTTTTAGCATATGAGATGCGTATAAAGCTAAGATGGTTGTTGAATGAATTTTCCAAATTCCACATGGGATTCACACACACATATATAACACTATAAAAGTGCATAGGGCTACTATTTCTACACTTCTAAAGACAATTGGAATTTTAATTATTAATGCTTTTTATTTTGAAATTTTTAAATTATCCTTGATTATATGTATTTTTTTAATTCTTTTCATCATTATATTATATTATATTATATTATATTATATTATGGATCTAACTAACTTTTGGTGACTTGTGCTATGGATAGTTCAATAGAATTTAAGTGAATCTAACTAATTTGTATCTTAAAAACACATTTTACGAGTATAATAATAATAAAATTTTTTAAAATTTTAAATGTATTTATTGTAGTGACAATGTAAAAAAAGTCATCATAATAATAAAAAATATTTGTGATGACTTTTAGAATTATCGTCAAAATCGCTATAAAAATTTGATGATAATTTTTCAAATTTTTTATTGGATGAAAACATACACTAAATTTTCTAATTACCGTTAGAAAAATTCAATAGTAACCTTTTTTTAGGGAGACGAATATGGATAAATATATTTATCGTTAGAAAAAAATTCGACAGTAATATTATAGCCACTTTTATTTTTTACATCAATTATTATTGTCGAATTTTTTCAATCCTAAATCCAGCAATAATAAATGAACATAATTAATATTTTAAAAATAAATTTAAAAGTTAATGACAATTAGAGTTGGAAGTGAGTCAAGTCAATTCATGAGCCAGCTTAAACTCGACTCGTTAATAGTTTGATAAATTGCGTGAACTGGTAAATCGAGTTTGAACTTGAAATTGAGCTCATAAATTAAATGAGCCGAGCTTGAGTTTGGATAAACTTAGCTCATTAGCTCGTGAGCTGGCTCGATTATATATATATATATATATTTTTTAATATATATAAGTTATCATTTATTGATATAGAATTATAGATTATGTACCTATTATTTGAGCCAACTCGTGAGCTTTTGTTGAGTCGAGTTTGAGCTTACAAAATAGGTTCGATTGTTAATGAGTCGAATTGTGAGTCAAGCTAATTTTCGTGAGCCGAACTTGAGCTTGGTCTAGCTCAACTAAGTTCGGCTATTTCCATCCCTAGTGACAATAATCAACGCACTCCTGCTAATGAGTTATATTTTTAATAATCATATCTTTTAGTGAATTTCTTGATATTTTTTGTGTTCTTAAGATAGAAATTAGCAAAATTCTTATATTATATTATATTATATTATATTATATTTATCTACATAAATATTAAAGGACATATTAAATTAATTATTATATATTTATGTATAAATATATAGTTTAATTTATTTTTAATTTATATTTTATATTTTAACATGTATTTTATACTAATGATTGATTTTATTTTGTTTGAACTAAAAATTTTAACACATTAAAATGGAGCAATTAGAGTATATATATAGAGTATATAAAGTCACTAGTCAAATAAATACAAATTAATCTAAAATCATTTTTGATATTGTCATTAACAACTAAAAATCAAGACCAGTCTACTTTTTATAGTTTCTAATGACTGATTTTAATATATATCAAATATAATTATTTCACAACAATAATATATATACTAAAAAAAAGTTATAAACACAAAAATCAGCACTACTATATTTTTGTACTTTACTCATATCTGGATTATAAATATAAAGTTAGTTCAATCATAGTAGTATTGATGAAATTTGAATACAACTATGAATTGTGTTTGAGGTTTAGGTAGTTATTTTAATAGCCCTTTGTTACTCTAATTCTTTTTAATAAATTTAAAGGTCACTGTTAAAGATGAGCATTAAAAAAAGTACTTTTTAATTATTTTATGAATACTATTTTTATTTTGTTACTCTAATTCTTTCGAATAAATTTAAAGGTTAGTGTTAAAAATGAGCATTAAAAAAGTACTTTTTAATTATTTTATGAATACTATTTTTATTGAAAAGAAGATAACAGAGATCTTACATTTTTTTTTTTGTTAGTAGATCATAGCCTAGCAAGTACGATAATGTCTCATCAGTAAACTTGACTTATATATCTTCTAATAAAAATTTAAGTCGAAAAGATGAGATAATATGAAATAGTTATATTTTTATAGTTTGATTTTGTATAGATATTTTTTTATTTTATTTGTCATATATTATTTTTTTTCTCTTTTAAAAGTTCACTAAGGATTTAATTTTAGATTTTTTGGACATAAAATTTTAATATTATTGTAATAAAAAAAGTTTTACTTTTTCTAAAAATTTAAACTGATTAAAAAAAACAATATAACTAAATCAGAACAAGACTATAATATCTGAATCTAACTTATCTACTATTTATAAAAAATATTCATGGAATTTGGTTTTCAGCTTTTGTGTTTTCATTTCAAATCTTAATATTTTCTACTAACTTTTCAAAAAGAAAATTGTTTCCGTTGTTCTCATTATGTTTCTGTTTAACCGTTATTGATTAAAAGAAATAATACTACAAAAATATTTACTATTCTATATATTGATAATTAGATAAAAAATTTAATTAACACTTTAATTAGCATATATAAATAACGTTAACGTTACATGTATAACTGTATAAGTATTTTTAGTAATCAAATTTAATTAAATTAGTTTAAACTAAATAAAAAATACTTATACAATGTGAGCATGAATCAAGTATTTTTTATTCGTGTTTTTCTTTTTCTTTTTCACGTGTTTCTTCTCTTTTTTTCTTTTATTGTTGTTGGTGATGCTATTTTTTATTTTGTCTTTTTCTATTTCTTCTGGTGTTATTGCAACATTTTTTTATTTTTTTATTTTTTTATTTTTATTCTTTTTAAGATATGAAAAAAAGAATTATGAAATGATAAAACAGAAGAAGAAAAAAATAGGAGCGGGAGCTTGAAAAAAATATAAAACAGAAAAATGGTACCGAAATTTTTTATGTGACAGAAAAATATTTTAACCGTAGTATAAGAAATTTATCAATCAATTAAAAATTATCAGAAACAAAAATAATATCAAAATTTTTTAATTGTGGCACAGAAAATTTTTAATTTGTAACATATAAATTATTTTTAACTAATTATAAATTATTAAAAACAAAAATAGCACTAAAATTTTTTAATCTAACAAAAAAAATTAATTGTGACACAATTTTTTAATCAATTAAAAGTTATCAAAAATAAAATAATATTAAAACTTTTTGACCGTAATATAATATTTATGGCAAAATACATATATATTCTTTTTTTTAGTTTACATATCTATCTTTTATTGTGTTGAATATCTAAATTGATAATAAATATTTTGTCTATAATAAAAGGTTGGTAAATTGTTGTATTATTGTTTTTTTTCCCTTTCTATTCATGTTATTGTTCTTTTTTGAAAGAGAAAGCGTGTATAAGTAAATGTATAATGCGATGAAAACAAAAAATTAAAAACTACGCAGATGAAAGTCACATACAAAAAAAATGTAAAAAGATTGGATTTATTTATATATCTTAGTTGGATTTATTTTAAAAAATATTTGGCTGTCAAACATTTTTGTATAAACAAACAAAAGCGTTTTTTTTTTTTAAATATTAACTGAACGGTCTCTGTTTACTATCTCGTTCCCTAATATATAACACATATTTATTGTCTGTAATTCTTATTTTCTGCTTGTGTAAATATATTTATAATTTGAAACTAAAAACAATTAGTAATGTTAGTCAAGCTTTGTCACGATACTCTTTGTTTTAAAAGTTTCAACTAATTAAGTTTAAGGCCATTTTAAATAAATAATTTAATTAATTATTTTAAAAGAAGAATTATAAAAAACTTTTATTATAAGAGAAGTTATTTTTTTAACCTTTTCATAAATACTTAAATAATTTTTTTTAAAGTTACAATTTAGTTTTGAAAATTGTGTCCAATATTAATATTATACTTTTTTCTAAGTTAAAAGTTAAAAAAAATTACTTATGAACATATCCAAGTATCAAAAATTCGAATCTCATCTTATGCATGCAGTAAGTCAGTAACTTATTAACTGATGACAAATTTTTAAATAGAATTTCAATCTACGATGAAATAGTCTTTAATTTGCGGTACTGGAAGATAATGTGAAAAACAAAAAAAACTTTAAAAAATATAAATAATTATATTTTTAATATATTCTTTTATGTAAATTTTTTTTATTTGTATGAATTTTGTATAATTTTTTTTGTGTGTATTTGTTTTATATTAATTTTTTTCTTTTAAAATAACAAGAATTAAATTATAACCTTTCAGGGTTAAGTGTGACTTTTGTCTCTAAGATATTGACCGAAAATATTTTTTGTTCTCAATCTTTTTTACATATAAATTTTTTTTAAGGCTTAAAATCGTTTTTAAAATTGTCTTTTTACTTAAATATTAAAATTTTGGACTAAATTACCCATAACAAAAAATTATAAAAAAAAGAAAAAATAAGAGAAAGATAATGTTTTTGCTCCTGCGAAGAAGAAAGGGAAAAAGAAGAAGTTGTCCACGATCCACCTCTGTCTCAGCTTTTCGCTATTATTTTCGTACGATTTTGGTATCTAAGGTAAGGACGATTTTAAAACCAAGTTAAATGTTAAATATGAT
>NC_029772.3:5599439-5645786 GCF_000817695.3 Arachis duranensis
ACGCAAAAAAAAAAAAAACGTTTGAGGCAAAAAAAATTTTCGACCTATCTTAAGAACTAAAATCGTACTTTATCCGAACCGCTACAAAACCAACGTTATAAGTCAGAATTACACACCATAATTCGGCAATTTATGTTATAACTCGGCATCGCACGTTACAATCAGACTTAACGGACTACGTCCTGAAATCAAAACGTTCGATCAAGCATTATCGCTTATCAAAACCTAATAACTACTCTTCAATTCAGACAATCAATGATATGTAACTGACTTTTTATACTCAGCCTATAAAGGTATGATATCTTGTCCTTAACAGATACACTAAATTCATAGTACTAATTTAAACATCGGAGTGCCTTTTGCATGTACACTCCCCCTTTTTGCTCATACTCTCCGTGACGTGACACCTCTTTGGACGAGAAGCTCAGACCATCCCAACTTATAGCTCAGCGCTAAAGGCCAAAACTCAACGTTAAAGACTAAAGTTCGGCGTCAACTCCTGTAACCGAAATTACGTCCAAGTTGTTCACACAATAACAGTACTTAACCCTAAATTTTTACATTATAGAAATGCTATTACCTTATAATAAATATATAACAAATGATAACTTTAAATAAGATAAATTCTTAAAAATCTTCTATATATTTAATATATTAAAAATATAAAAAATTTATTCGTTCAAAACTTTGTATAAATTATTTTCTTTTACAATAATAATTATTAAAAAAATAAATATGATTAAATTATTGTCAAATTTAAAATTAAATTAATTAATTTAAATTGATCAATCTCATTCATCTATTTAAAACAATATCAAGAATTCAAATGTTAATTTGTCTATGAAGTAACAGGCTAACACACGTTTATAGGCTTTGAAAACGGTGATAAAGGTAGGGGGCATAATGATCGGCCATGGGGGCAGCTTAGCAGGGACTTTTATTTCTTGATGAAGTTATAACTTTTGGATTACAAATAAGACTTTTTGAAGTTTTTGGCAATTAAATGGTCATTAATAACGTCGTCTTCATATCGAAAACCGCAAAGCCAAATGATTACGTCTTTACGATCCATTGTCCTTACCCTGCTCCTGCATCCATCTAATTTAGTACCTACACAGACACTCATACAAGTAAACAAAAACATCATCACAGGCGCCACACACCACAAAATAAATAAATAAACACTCAATTCGATTTCTATTTAATTTTACGGAAAATAAGACGAATTTTTTCAAAGAAATAGATACACTTTGATTTTTAATATTATTATTTTCGAATAATACAAATTTGTTATTAAATTTTTTTTACATAATAACAAAAATTAATTTAAAAAATTAATTTATAATATATGAGAGTTTAAAATTAAATTTCATATAAATTATTAATAAATTTATTTTTAAAAAATACTTTTAATAATAATAATAATTAAGTAAAGAATGATTATTGTTGAAAATAATGTTAGAAGAAAAAAATAATTAGAATACAAAAATTTGGGGAAAAAACACCACACAAAAAATGAGAGAAGAAAATGAGGGCAATTTACTTATTTAAATTGTTTCACTCTCAATATTACGTAAATATATTGTTTCAAAAACGAATACGTAAATACATTAATTCACATATCTATATAAACCGCTACTAGCAGTAGCGGTTTACAAGAGAATAGAAACCGCTAGTACCAACCGCGGTTTACAAGCAAAGGCTGCAGAACAGAAACCGCTGTCACCTGCCGCGGTTTACGTTTGATACGGATTGGTCATAAACCGCTGTTGCCAGCAGCGGTTTGTGTGCATTGGTGTGCGTGCGTAAACCGCTAGAGCCTATAGCGGTTTACGTGGAGGATGGCTGCCTATATAAACCGCGGAGCCAGCCGCGAATTATTCATTTTGAGGCTTTGTAAGGTTAGTTAGAGAGAGAAAATTCTAGAGAGAGGTCAGAGCAAGTTGAGAGCGGGTCCTCGGTATTTGAGCTGCGATCTCCGGCAGGATATCATGGCAGACAGAAGGAGCTTGTACCGTTGAACGGTGTTGCGCATGTTACCGGTTCCATTGGTGACGAGGTTAGCTAATAATTTATATATTTTTTTAGGCTTAGCATTTGTTAGTTAGAAAAATGGTATGTAAGGTAGAATATACAGAGTTTATAGATTAGTACCTCTAGTTTGAAATTAGGCTTCGCATGTTAGGATGTTAGTTTAATTGGTTTGGGTTGGTGTTTTGAATTTTGTTGTTAGAGTTTTATAATACGTTTATAATTGTGGCTGTTATTTAATCAATTTAGTGTGTTGTCATTTTTACTATTGTAATAAGTATGATTCGGGTGGGTTTCGTGAAAAATAGATTAAGTGAAAAATAATAGTTAAGATGAGAGATTCGGGGTAAGTAAACTTGTGAGGAAAAACACTTCTATTAATAGCAGATAAGTAATACAAGAACTAATTATGAGAAATAGAGGTGAAAAACAAGTGTTGAGACCTCCACTAATGTCACAAGAGGATGAATGAGCTTTTTTTAAAGTGGACAAGGGTTGGTTAATGGTTGTCAAGTGTTTTGGAGGAACACCAGAACGCCAGTTTTTACTCGTGAATGTGGTGAATGAAATGAAGAACAATGAAAGAAAATTTAGGTAGAGGAAAAGATGGATTTTTTAGCTTATTAGCTTCAAAAGTCAGAAAGATCTAGAAGAAGGTGAAGGTGAAAGTGAAAAGTAGTGAAAGTGAAAAAGAAGATGATCGTAATGGTAATGGTGAAAGTAAAGGATAAAGGGTAAAGGGTAAAGGGTGCTTTACAGAGGTGGTTTGAGGTCCTTTTTATAGTGTAAAACTATGATGAAGAGGAAATCTATTGTCCAATGGTTTTTAATCTGATATTTGGTTTACTGCTTTTTCCAAAATATCTTTAGGTGTTCCTATCACCTCAAGTCTTGTCAACTAGAAAGGTAAGAAATTGATTTCCGCACGTTAAACTAAAGCTCCTGACATGTGACATTAGTGAAGGGACACCTAGTTTGGTTTTCTTTTAAATAGATGACACCTTTACACTCCAAAATCCAACCAATCCACTTCCACCAATATAGTTCCCACTGAAGAGAAATTCAACTCCTCAATGTGTTCTTTTGTTCCATCCTTTTAGCCCAAGACCTTTAGGAGGAATTTAACTCTTTTTTGACCATGTTTGTAGGTCATTATAAAAATTAATTATGTACAAAAAAAGGTTTATATTTTTAGTACACAATCAAAGTACCTATAATTTGAACCTCGCTTGTTTATTGACGAGTTAGTTATAGGGTTCATAGATAAATTTGTTTACCAGTTCAAAATTTGTTGATGGTTTACGATATTTGTTATTATTAGATAGGGGAATTTTCTTATGGATAGGAGAATTTAATTGTATCCTGCATTTCTTTCATGTTCTGTGCAGCCCACTAGGTGTATATACAGTGTGAGACGGCAACAGAATATGCCCATGCATGAAATGATCATTCCGTATTTAGAGAGGGCTGGATTGTACCATTTGGCCAGGCTAAATAGCCAAGGGTTCTGGTTGGATGAGCCATTGGTTAGTGCATTCGTTGAGAGGGGGCGTCCTGAGACACACACGTTCCACATGCCTTTCGGAGAGTGCACAGTGACATTGCAAGACGTGGCTTTTCAGCTAGGGTTGCCTATCGATGGGGGAGGCTGTGAGTGGTTGCCTTGGTGAGTTTGAGAAATACATGGAGGGTGGCCGACCAGCTTGGGAGTGGTTTCAGGACCTATTCGGTGAGCTGCCACCACCGAATAAGGTCAAGCAGATGACGGTCCACTTTACATGGTTCCACGAGAGGTTTAATGTGCTACAACCAGATGCGAACAAGGAGATTGTTCGCATCTACGCACGTGCCTACATCATGATGCTTTTATCTACTCAATTATTTGGGGACAAGAGTCCGAACCGGGTACATATACGGTGGTTGCCATTTGTGGCGAACCTTGATGACATGGGGAGGTATAGCTGGGGTTCGGCTGCTTTGGCTTGGTTGTACCGATGTATGTGTCGGGTAGCAAACAGAAATGTGACTAACCTTGCGAGTCCCCTCCAGTTGCTACAGAGGTTGATATTCTGGCATTTCCCCTTGTTGAGGCCGTCCGGGTTTGAGGTTTTCTCTTTTCCGTTGGCATCCAGGTATGGGTTATGTTTTTTCAAAGCTTCAAAATTTTCTGTTGTGTTTTTTAAGTTTGTGTCTCATCTGATTTACAATTAGGTGATCTGCTTACTTACCTCCGAACGATGGCAAGGAACAGAGGGTCCTAAGTTATCGGCTTGCATTGGATCGTTTGACTGCTCGTGATGTAAGTATTACACTTGTTATGATTTCGTTTGCGGTTTGTTCTCGAGTCGTGACTACATATATACTTGTTGTGGTACTGTCTGATGTATTTTGAATTTTCAGATTGTATGGGAGCCCTACTCCGTGCTTGATGTACTTGCTATGGTCCATCCGGAGATACTTACAGAGGAGCATTGTCACATATGACGAGCGGTCACTACTTTGATATACTTTGCGGTCATCGAGTGGCATCAGGTTGATAGGGTTGTCCCACAGCTGGGTGGAGTGCAGCATATCCCCAAGGATGCTTTGAACGTAGACTGGCTACATGCTAAGGACGGGAGGGGAAGAGATAGGTGGTTCCCCCATTACTATCAGGCTTGGCATTTACACTGGGGGAACAGACTTGATGCAGTCATTGCCATTGAGCAAGTGCCAGATCCCGGTCCATCCGCTGATTACTTAGATTGGTGGTACCGCGAGGGTCATAGGTTCTTTAGCCCAGGGGCAGCATTCGTGAATTCCAGGGGCACCGAGATACCTCAAGAGGCATTTCAGAGAGGTTCGTCACAGGTCCCACGCAGATCACAGCTACCTGATATGCCAGACAATCGGCATGTTGAGAGACGCCGTCGTGTTGGTACCCGGGACACCGGTCGAGAGTAGCGATGGATATATGATATGATGCACGAGGATGATGCAGGCGGGGAGGCTGCTGATGGGGGTGGTCACCGTGTTCGTCAGTCTAGTGCCAGATGTCGGGGCACTGAGGGTGCTACCCAGTTCGGTGGTGGAGTTAGTGGGACCACAGGGACTGAGACTGGAGGTGATACATTCACTCAGTCTATTACGCCTACGATGACTATGGACGTAGATGATCAGATGGGTAGTGCACAGTTTCATGCAGAATTTGTTGCGGTGTTTAGGGATGATGCCGGCCCGTCCCATGTGCAAGTTGATGCCCCGCCTTACCAGCCACAAATACCGGATGTGCAGTTCGATACCGCAGCTTACCAGCCACATATGACAGAGATGCAGTCCCAGACACCTGACTATCGGGGACAGTATGCGGTGGATCTTAACGAGCCTGCAAGTAGCCCTTTGGATACTTGGTTCACCATGGGAGGCACCCCCCAATCTGCGTTTGGGATTGACCCTCCGGTTGATGATGCTGTTCAGGAGGCTGGCCGACCGACTAGAGTCAGGCGTCCCATGCGCTGTGGGACGGGATCTCATCTGCTTGATCCTTTTCATGATGCAGCCCGGGATGATCGCGATGATTAGTCTGTTGTGTTGTATTTTTTTTGTTATGTGATTTATGAACTCGTTAAGGACTTTATGTTTAATTATTATGGTTGATTGTTATTTTGGCATATCATTTACTACTATACTATTATTGATCGCTTATATAATGGAACTAAACCATGATAAATCTACAAAAGTGATAAACAACTAATTGAATTAAGATTAACTAATAAACTGATCACAACTAAAAGTCATTGCTGATTAGAAGGGGATACATTCGTAGGAACAAACACTAAATAGATAACTGACAACATGACACGTAAACAATTCCAAAGGATATAAACCATGATAACTCTAGATGCTGCTGGTAGAACCTCGCTGAGGGCAAACCCTTCGGGTGTGACCGAGCTGCCTGAACAGGCCACACCACTTCGGTCGACTGGTGTCAGCTTCGTCCGTGTTGTTGCGGATGCGGGTGGACCGTGGTCGTCCTTCTCTTGCCCGTCTCATGTTCGGGTCGGGGATCACAGTCGGACCGTCATAGGGGAGCCAAAGCCCCTCTGGAATACAAGGTGCAAAGGACATCTGATACACCTTAAATACCTCAGACATGATGTACACTTCATCGACATAAGTTGCCCAATCTAGCTGTGACTGCGAACAGCATGCGATGTCATGGCAACACGAGTAGTGCAGCACTTGGAAGTATCCACAGTCACAAGTACGATCCCTTAGGGAAACCCGGTAGCTACCCAACGAGAATTTGTCTGTGGGGGTAGTCTTAGCCACTGTATAGTCAAGTTGATGCCTATCGAACACAGTCATAGTGAAGCACCTCAAATCCTTCAAGTTCCGCTCAATGGCCTTAACAAGTGCCTGCGAATACCAGTGACCGGACCCTAACTGTGCCTCTGCCGTCTGCCCCCGGACAACAAACAACTCAACAAGCCGAAGATAGGTCGACTTAACCAAGGACGTCACTGATAGATTTCTTGTGCCCTTCAAAACAGAGTTCACACACTCAGAAATGTTGGTCGTCATGTGACCATATCGTCTCCCCCCATCCTTGTGCTGCGTCCACATCTCATACTCCATCCTATTTGCCCAATCACACATGGCCGGGTTCTCTATCCTCATTATATCAAACCAATAGTCAAATTCTGCTTTCGTCTTCGCATAAGCGGCATTTACCAGCCACCTCCTCGCATCCTGCCCCTTGAAGGTGAGGGCGAAATTTGCTACAACATGCCGAATACAAAATGCCCTATAAGCATGGGGAGGTTGCCAACCACTATCTGGGGACTCCAGCGTAGCCTTGATGCTGTTATGTCTATCAGAGATCATGAGAATACCTTGCTGTGGAGTAACATGTCTTCTAAGATTGGATAGAAAGTATGACCAAGACTCTGCATTTTTTCCATCCACTAGTGCAAACGCAACAGGCAAAATATTCGAATTTCCATCCTGAGCAATCGCCAACAACAAGGTCCCTCCATACTTGCCATACAGGTGTGTCTTGTCGATACTGACGAGTGGCTTACAGTGGCGGAATGCCTCAATACATGGAGGGAATATTCAAAACATGCGATGAAAGTAGACTCTATCTTCATCAACCTGGTCACCCACTTTAACCGGGGAGGTCTTTAGCAGAGCAACGGAACCGTCCATGGTGAATGTGACCCCAAGGATCCAGCGGGGCAGATCCGCATATGACTCCTCCCAATCGCCGTAGATCTGTGTTACTGCCTTTTGCTTCGCCAACCACACCTTCCGATAACTAGGCTTGAAATCATATGTTGCCTCTGTTGCCTCTTGCAACACCTTAATCGACACTGACGCATCAGCTCTAACCAATGGAAAGATCCTCGCACAGATGACATGATAATCAAGCTGCTTGTGGTCGTTCGATATCGATGTGGCCATACACGTGTGTGATCCGTTGTACCTCCTAACTTCCCATGTGCTCTTCCTTTTCCGCATGACTATCCGAATCAACCACGTGCACCTGTTACCAAACTCCTTGCATCTCCCTTGGTATTTTAGATTGTCTGACTCCATAACCCTGTACTCAACTCCACGCCGAATGCTGTAATATTTTACGCTCAGCACGATTTTCTCCTTACTCTGGAACGATTGGCCAATCTGAAATTCAGTCAAACCTGTCCCATCATGCATACCCTGCCCATTGAATGTTACCTCTACATTCTGGTGTTGACCGATGGCTTCCAAGTTCAAAGATGACAGGTGGGGAGGGAACTCTTGTGTTCCAGAACCGGAACCTCCATGGGTTGTATGTGTACCTCTTGGTATATCATCATCACTGTCCCCACCAATATCGACCGGCTCCTCATCGGAATCATCATCACACAGCGCATTCTCAACTCGATCCGGCCCGGCCTCAAATTCAACCTCAGGCACATAATGAGGCACACTAGCATGAACAGCCCCAGCACGTTCGGGCTCAGGAATTAGAACTGCCGCTGCTACCACATGCATTGATGTCGAGGCACCACCGACTATGGTCGACTGAGGATCCGGTGCCGATGCCCCGGAGCTATCCACACGATCTTCCAATTTCGCAAGCAGCTCAGGTATCCTCACCTCCAGAAAACTACGCCTGCGTGAAACAAGACCTGTAGGTCTTCATCCGACCCTATCACAAAGGTCTTATATCTCACACCAGTTGACACAAGGTAATGGGAATCTTGTAAAACAACTTTTTTACCAACTTCGTCCCACAGGTACCGAGCTTTCGTAATATGCTGAGCTTAATCTCTGCCAATGTACTCGACGATCGGATAAAAATACTAACCGGTTCTCTATCTGTGAATTTCACACCATGCCTTTTGCTCTTTTGAATATTTCCAGAGCAGTGGACCAGAGCCACAAAACTATCCTCCCCATCCATTTGTGAATAACACTCTACCTCTCCACATTTGGCCCCTCCATGGTTTATATAGGGAGCCCATTGACACATACTAAACGTAAACCGCTATAGGCACCAGTGGTTTACGCAAGCACACCAACGCACATAAACCGCTGCTGGCAGCAGCGATTTATGACCAACCCATCATACATGTAAACCGCGGCTGGTATTAGCAGTTTCTGTTCTCTTGTAAACCGCTACTGCCAGTAGCAGTTTATATAGATATGTGAATTAACATATTTACGTATTCGTTTTTGAAACAATGTATTTGCGTAATATTGAGAGTGAAACAATTTAAATAAGTAAATTGCCCAGAAAATGATGATATTAATGTTGTTCGTGTTAGTGTTTATATTAAATCACTCTTCCACCTTAACCCATGATAATAATAAAGATGTATTACGGCTCACAAATTTAGCCTAACAAAATATGCAAATCTAATTATAATTTTAGTCTTTATTTTATCTTATCTTTGTCTTTATCTTTATTTTTATTTACTTTTATCTTAATAATAGGTCAATACTCTATATATACTTAGTTTTACCTTCATAGTTTACAATTTTCAATCAATCAACAATTAATAAATTTTTTTCATCTTTTCTTTCATTATTCTTTCATAATTTTATTATCTTTGCACACCCTTTATGTATTCTTTCCGTTTTATTATGGTATACTTTGTGCAACGTGTGGCGAGCCATGGCCGTGGCCTACGCATCGTTTTGGGAGGCGCGTTGCGTCCATTTTCCTCCGACGCGTTGGTGGAGAAGCCCAAACCAGGCGAGATCGGATGGGTTTCCGGTATTCCCGACGATCACCTTTGTCGTAGGGTTGTAATTTACTATCCTGCTAGAACTGCTACTCAACAAGGATCTGGGAAGGTTGGAAGATGGAAAATTAACTTTTTGTCAACCCAAAAGTGGGAGAATCCGTTGATGGGCTGGACATCAACTGGAGACCCCTATGCCCATGTTGGCGATTCTGCCCTGTATTTTGATAATGAAGAATCAGCCAAGGAATTTGCTGAGAGACATAGCTGGGAGTATGTGGTTAAGAAGCCACACACCATTGTTGAAGGGTAAAGCATATGTAGACAATTTTAAATGGAAAAGTCTACTTACCAAACATTTAGAGGTTGATTGTCACTTAGTTTGACAAAAAGTTCAAATTAGTTGAAACTTCTCCCAATTTTCTCTTTGATGAGTATAAAGAATAAATAATTATAATGGTGAGAATAAAGAATTACAAATAAACCTCTAAAAACTAATGTATGTTATTATTTGACGAATTTTCTATTCGTATTATTCTAAATTAATAATGTTAGGATCGAAGTGTTCTTTTTTTTGGTAAGAAATCGTCTTATCTTTCGTAAAAATAGATAAGTCTTGAATTAAATTTTTATTCTAAAGAAATTAACTAAATTAAAAATATAATTTATATTAATCAATTGTGTATTTATATTTTTATCTGATTAACAAAATAAAAAATACGTGTTAAATGAGTGTCAAATTAGTTTATATTACCTTTTTTTAATAATAAAAATAAAAAAACTATGAGTTTTTAAAAAGTTGGAAATGTTTTAAAAATACTTAAGGAATTATTTTTTTAAAATTGATTTGTACTTATCAAAATTAAATAGTATAATATAATTTTATATATTAATAAATATTCAGTTTTATTCTTAATTATATTATTGATGTCAAATTTCATTCGTGGTAAAAAATTCTCCTCAATTTATAACTATTATTATGGTCATTTTAAAATTTAAAAGTATATTTTATTAAAGAATAATACTATATAACCAAGCGTTTTGATAATTAAGTTTAACCAATTTAACTCAATACTCTATTGGCATAACAAAATACATCTAGATAAATGTGTGTACATGTGAATTGACACTTAAAAGTAAGATGAGAATTAAAGTATATTAAGAGGTTTATTAAAGTATAATAAGACTTGGTTGTGGATTTGGTTATAAAAGATACGTGTTCATTTAAATTTTTATTTTTTTATTAAATCTGAATTAGGCTGATTGTATTTATTTAAAATTATTTTTAATTTAATTAACTAAATATATGTGTTACAAGTTTTAAAAATTATTTTCTAAAATCTATCTTCAATAAATTATGATAAATGTTAATAGATTCTTAGAAAAAGTAAAAATTGTAGTTTTTTTTTTAAATTCTAAAGTCTAAATTTTAAATCACAAATTTTAAAATCTGAATCCTAAACTCTAACAACCTCAAAAATTCTAAATCCCAAAATTTTAAATCTTGAACTTTCATTTTTAACTTCTAAACTTTAATTTTAAACAATTGTTATAAAATACAATAAATAGAGTGTTAAGATTTGTCAAATTAACAAGGTTACTTACTTAGTAAGGAGTGTTTAAAGATGCATTACAAAAAACACATCACTTAATGGCAGTTTACGACTATTGCAAAATCAAAAATACTATTTGTACACCAAAATCAGTCATTAAAATCAGTCACCAATGTATTTGTGTATGTATACATGTATAGTTTAATTTATTTTAAATGTGTATTTGTATTCCAGCATGTATTTTATACTAGTAACTGACTTTAATGGCTGATTTTAGTGTACACGTAACATAACTCTTGTAAAATTGGTAACACAATCCAAGATTAGTATATTGCGATGGTTTTAAATTAACGCGATATATTAATATAGCGATGGTTATACCAACAGTTGTTGAAAACTACTGCAAATTTTAATTCTCACATCTTAAATAATAATAATTCTGCAAATTCTAATTCTCACATCTTAAATGATAATAATTCTAAACACGGATAATTTATTTTATGGTAGTTTAAAACTGCTGCTATTTCATGTGTGTGTTGTAACATATGCACCATAAATTACTTGATGAAAAGTAAATTTTTTATCAAATTAGATCTCATATCTCCCTTTTATTTTTAGAGCACCACTTATATAAAGATGATAAAATAATTTTTTCAAAAATTATTTATTTGATATAGTAAAAAAACATACTCTAAAAAACGTAGATTAATATAAAAATATAAATTATGAATAAAATTAAAGATTTAAGAAAAATAATTAATTAAATATTTTAACTAATATTAATTCAAATGACACTGAATTTTTTAAATTTATATAAAATAATTTTTTTTTCAAAATCTCAAGTTTTATTTAAAGAATTCAAAAATAAATAATAATTATTAGACTAAAAATAGAATAATTAACAATAAAAAATTAGTAGATTAAAATATAGATCTTAAGAATCAAAGAAAAGAAAAAATATTAAACAATTATATAAATTACAAATAAAAACTTAACTCGTAAAAAATTATTAAATTCGCAAAATGAAAAAATATCAAAATGATAATAAAATAAAAGCAGAAAAATAATATTACAAAATTTATAAAAAATATATATATATATAATCTACTCAATAGATGAGATTAAAAATTTTTCATTAAAAGACATTTTAAAGTTTAAACATCTTTGCATGAGTCTCGCACCACCTCATTTTTAATAATCTTCTTGCTTAAAAGAGAGATAATTTATTAAAGAATAATTGTTAATGCTATATAAGTTTTTAATTATGGAATTATTTAAAAATGAAGAGATTACATTAGCGTACCAATAATATATACATAGATACAACAATTATTAGGGATCGAAAAGAGTACGTTATATTATCCATCTATAAGTCACCAAAAAAAAAAAATTATCCATCTATTTATGGTTGCGTAGTAGTAGTGGATATTATGTGATAGTGATCTTCATAATTGAAATTTAATTCAATTTAGTAAAACATCAAATGATCCCAACTGTAATCTACAATCCTAAAACAACAACATGATCTACAATCCTACGCAATCAAAAAACAATTTAGCAATTAATCAGATGATTTATTTGGTGAAGTTTAGTTCGAAACATTAAATGCTTTTGGAATAATTAGGAGACAGCAAGAATTTTGTATTTGTAATATAATATTGCTACTTCTATAGAGTTTATTTAGCTCCAAAAAATAAAAATAAAATATAGGTTATTTTGTGTTTTCAAATATTCAATTAATCATCAAAGTCAATTATGCTACATAATTAACAAGAAATCGGCTTATGTGATTATATTCTATATTAATAAAATTACTTCCTAAACAGTTTTATATTTTATAAGTATTTATTTTAAATATTCGAAAAATCTAAAAGTATTCTTGACTTTGATAAAAATAAAAAATAAGTGTGGAGTCTACCAAAATTTTAAACCCAAAAAAATGATGAAAATATATGATTAAAGAATATAACTTGTAGCCGAAAAAGGGTTATTTATTATTACTATTGATGTATGAGTTGCTAATTAAGCTTACTTACTTTGACTTATTGCTATTGCCAAAAATATAATGCATTATTTCCCCATAAGCTTACCTATTTCAGAGCAAATATGCTCTCAGTTCTCTTGCATTGATAGAAATTTATACAAATTGTTTCTTTGAAGAAAGAATAACGAAAATATAATTGGTTTCACAAGTTAGCTAACTTTAAAAGTACTAATAATAATGCATTAAAAGTAGGTAGTTGAGAGACATAAGGTAGAACAAAATGAAGTTAGAAACATTAATTTGAAATTTGGTGGGAACTATACATAATTAGTCTATATAAAAATTTTCTTTTGACTTTTGTCACTACAATTTAGAAGGTTTTTATTTTAGTCACTGCCATTAATTTGATTTTATTAAATACTTATGTGGTTAGTTAAATAATATTAATGCGACACGTTTTGCATTGCTGCGTTAGTAATTAGCAAAACAAACTAACAATAAAAATTAAGATAGAGACCTTTTAGATTTTATTGGATCAAAATAAAAATAATATAAATCTAAATTTTTTTTATAGGAGCTAAAAATTTATTTAAGTAATAACAAAAATGTCTGAGAGATATGAAAATTGAATTTAAATTATATATATTAAATTAAATAAGATAACTGAATTTAAAGTTATTATCTCTCTGACATTATCCTTTAGCTAAATGATAATTAAAAGTTAGATTTTTTTATGACAGTGCAAAAGTTAGAAATCTTATGTGGTGATGGTTAACAGATTTCGTGAAATATTATCCATGTTAGTTACATCATAGAGAGCAAGTAGGAGTGGTAAACGGACTTAATTTTATTGGGTTGGTCTATATAATTCGTAAAAAAAATAGATTGGATTGAAAAATTGAAATTGTCAATGGACAAAAGTCTATCTAATCTGTACTGTTTAAACTGTGGATTTTGGTGAGGTGAGGCGGACTTTTTCGTCGGGTTTTTTTTTGTAAGAGGGTATTTTTACAATTTTTTTTATCAAAATACAATTTTTTCAAACCCAACTTATAAGAGTATAAAGATAAAAATTGAGTGTTTTGGATTATGTTTATGTTATTTTGGATTATGTTTATTTTGTTTTTGAAACAATATTTATAATTATAAAGACTTTAATGTTTATGAATATTAAAAATATAATTTTTTTATACTTTTAAAAATTATAAATTTACTAATATAGTTGTGAAATTATATATATTATTTAATAGATAATAATAAAAAGAATTTTTTGATAAATTTAATCCGCTAATCTATTAACCTGCAATTAAACAAAACGCAATGAAATTCTAGAACCGTCTTATTAGACGAGACGAAAAGAAGCAACTCACCAAAAGACGAGCTTCTCGCGGACGGACTTTCATGCTTGTCACGCCTAAGAGCAAGTATGCATGAGAAAAATGTTTTTTTTTTTTTTTAATGAATTATGAAAGTGTACAATTTGTACACGTCGTAGGACGACTAAATACGTCGAATAAAAACCGTTATCATTTTTTTATATAATTATTTTTTCTGTCAAAATAAAATTTTCTATTGAATATACATTCATTCTAAAAGAAATACGTCTCCACAACAGCGAAACCAAATTTTTAATACTAGGAGATTAAATTCTTATAATTTATCTTAATTTTTTTCTTTCAAAGTGTATAATATTTTTAACTTTTAACTTTTTATTATAATTAGCTTATGAGTAACTATAAAACTTTTTCTTAACAAAATAAAAATAAATAAATTTATACTAAAAGTCTAAAACTATATATGTTCAACAAACGAGAAAAAAGAACTCAAAATAAATTAGATTACATGATTGATCCGAATTCCATAGTTTATATAAAAATATCATTTTAATATATCCATCAATTCAACTCTTCTAACATTTAAACTGTTGAACTTCTAATTGTTTGATTAAATGATTGTTCAGATTTCCATAATATTGCTCTTTTTATTTTGAGCTCTTGTTGTTTCATACACTCAACAAAATAAAAGACAAAATGTTGGTTGTTTATCATAAAAAAAGAAAATAAAAGATAGGACCAAAATTTGTACTCTGAAATGTGATTCCACCTTATTAAAGATAAGATTAAGCATAAGCTATACTCCCTTTAGATTGATTCATTGTTCTGCAAACCCTCATAAACCTATCACATTTATTTTGTTTGCTTTATATGTCGGTTTTTTTAATAATATTACAATTGTAATTGCATTCAATTGGGTGTCCGAAAAAAAAGGTTACGTAAGTCTTCTAATTTTTTATTTTGTCCGTGTCTCGTTTTTCATGTTTAGAAAGGCTTATTTTATTTCAAATTTTATAAGTTGGAGTCATTTCTATAAAGACATTTAAAATATTTTTTTAAATATATATTTTAATAATTAAAATTTAATATATATAATTGATTAAATCGTATATTTTTATCAAAATTAGATTAGACAAATTAAATTAATTTGACTGAAAAATAGTGAATCAAATTAATATTTTTATCGGTAATAATATTACGGGAATATAAAATTTTTAAAATTATGGTCTATTTTGTTATGATAGTATAAATTATGCATGACACAGAAGATTTATAAAATCAAACTGCTTTTATAAAAAAAAATCGTAGGCTGATAAAAGTCTTTGGCTGAAAAGACCAAAGTATCTGTAGATAAAAAATTAAATAATAAGATTTTTAGTTATTATTTTTATATGAAAAAATCTAATTTTTTATTAATAATTAATTTTAACATTCGTTATCTAAAATTTAAACAATTTAACATGTATATTTTTATATTTAATGAGGTGTTAACTGTTAAGTCTGTTACAAAATAGAAATAATTAATTTTTATACTTGATATTTAAAAATAATATTTTTTCTCTCTATGTATATAAAAATATAATTAGATATTAGTATAAAAAAATTATACTGGTAGTTATAAAATTAACTCAAATTTTTTTTAACATAATTGAATCTTGATTCTAACTTTTAAATATAACATTAGTATTCTCTCAAAATTATATGTAATAGATATTTGAAAGAAGAGAAATGAAAATATATATTAAAAAGATAAGCGTAATAAATATTTGAAGAAAAAAAAAATACAGATTAAAAAGATAAACAGTAAAAATTTAAAACTAAATAAAAAGCGAAAAAAATATGTATATAATAATAATATTTTTTATTTAAATTATATTATTTTGTTAATTTTGTTTTCTGTAGAAGAAAAAGATAGAAAAATAGAGAATGAGAGAAAAGAGAGAAAAAGATAAAGATAAAGATAAAGAATGAGAGTGAGAATGAGAGTTTGTTAATTTTTGAAGAAAAAAATTTATTTTAATTGTAAAAAAATATCGGATGGTATATTTTGATTTGTCAAATTACTAATATAAAATATAAATTATATACAGAGTAAAAATAATAGAGAGAATATATGAGAGAGGTAGATGAGAGAATTTAGGAAGGAAGTTTATTAATTTTGAAAAAAAATATTTTCTCTCAATTTTAATAGAAGAGTATCATGTGACACATTTGATTATTAAATTAGATAATAATATATGATACATAATATGTATATTTCAATTTCAATTTTAATATTTCAATTTCAATTTTAATACAACTATAGAATGTCATGTTGCATATTTTGATTGCCAAATTAGTAATTAATTATTGATATTGATAAAGATATATAAAATAGATAGAGTGGTAGAAGAAATGAGAAAAAAAGAGAAAGAAAGAGGGAAGAGGGATGAGAGAAGAACTCTTTAATTTTGGAGGAAAATATTTGATTTCAATTGTAATGAGGGAGTGACATGGGGCATATTTTAGTTATAAAATTAGTAAGGAGGAGGGAAGAATTCTTTAATTTTGGAGGGAAGAATTTAATTTTAATTACAACGAGAGAGTGACATGTGGCACATTTTGGTTATAAAATTAGAAATATATAATAGATAATAGATATTATGGAGGGAAAGATTTGATTCCAATTACAATGAAAAAGTCACATGTAACACATTTTGGCTCTAAAATTAGATATATATAATAGAATAATAGATTTTAAACTGATCTAAATTAATATTATTTTTTATAGAAAATAACTACAATATTCTTATTATAGAAAATAACTAAAATATTCCTATTATATATATTAATTTTTAGTTCTTTTTTATAATAAGAATATTATAATTTTTTATAAATAAAAATATTAATTTAGACTGATTCAAAATTTAATTTATTAATTTTTGGGCTAACTTAATTTTTTCAGTCTAATTTTAATAGAAAAATAACACAATTTAATTAGTTATATATGTTAAATTTTAATTATTAAATAATATCTTTAAAAACAATGTTTTAATCTAATAAGTAGTTTCTTTATAAATTTACTATCGAAAATAATGACATAAAACGATATATTTTCGTTTTTATTTGAGATATAAAAATAGGAATATTTATAGATACGAATATTATAATTATCCAATCAAAATTAACTCGACTCAATTTAATTAGTATTGTAGCTCTCAGATAATCGAGTCTAATCGAGAAAGACTTTATTATACTCAAGTTTAATTAGTTTGAGTGTTGGTTTTATGATTACGAAATTTGAACAAATCCCATTATTCGATTAGTTTTATATAACATTATAAGATTTTGACAAATTATGCATATTAGATGATGTTTATTTTAGTATGAATCTGATGATATATTACAGTTTATGATTTATCTATTTTTTATTTTTATTTTTATACTATTACATATTTATAGAATTTTTGTTTTTTAAAATTTGATTTTAATTGTGTATTTTTATTCGAATTGATTCAATCTAAATTTAATCTTTTAGATTAGTTCAAGTCCATTTATAAAATATCTTTTATTCAATCCAATCCAAATTAATTGATATTTTTTATCAATTTAGAATCTTATTTTTTCATAGATTCGAATCAATCCAATCAGTAAATACCTATGTAAGGTATGAATCTTAGATATTTTTAATAAAATTTTAAAAGAATAAAAAAAACAAAAATAAAAAAGGTTGTGCTTTGCAATTTTTTATTAAAAAATTATAAAAATAAAGTCAAATATATATACAATATTACTTATGAAAAATAAGAACAAATAAAATAATAAAAATTAAAATTATGGTAAAATTTATGTATTCTCTTGAAATGAATTTATGAGTTGATGTGAGATTTTTTTATTGTTGTCATGCGCTAATGTGGAAGAATGGTTTAATATGCTCTCGCAAGTTGGAGGTTGAAAAATGTCAAAAACGTCAAGTTTATTGAGATTAAGATGGAAGAGTCGAGAAAACAAAAATTTGGTGAAGATGTCAGCTAGTTGCCAGAAGAATGAATGGAGATAAATTTTATCACTCTAGCTTGAGCTTTCGGTCGGACTAAGTGATAATCAACTTCCAAATATTTGGTCAGTTCCGAATTAGTAACAATATGAAAAGCACTCTGATTATCACAAATATAAAACTGGTGGTAGGAGAGATGCGTAAAAATTATAACACATTAGTATCCATTGAAATTCACAAATTGTGTTAACAAGTGCACGATATTCTGTTTCAGTGAATGATCGGACAATGGTGGTTTGTTTTTTGGTCTTGCATGAGACTAAAGAGTTGTCCATGGGAAAGAAAATTCCTTTCCCGAGACTACTCTTTAAGTACCTCAACACTCGCTTTGCAACTTGAAGATGAGACTGAGTAGGAGACGTCATAAATTGACTTAATTGTTGTGTTGCATACATGATGTCTGATCTCGTGGTGATAAGATATATGAGGCGACCAACTAAATGTTGATAAAAGGATCCGAGAGAAGGGGATTGTCGTCCTGATGAAGTTTTGTAATACTATCCATGGTAACAGAAACTGGTTTAGTGCCTAACAAACCAGAGTCTTCTAAAAGATCAAGATAATATTTTTTTTGAGAGAGAAAAATTTTCTTTTTTGATTGAGCAACTCAATACGTAGAAAATATTTCAAATGACCCAAATCTTTAATTTTGAAATATTGGTTCAAAATTATTTTATCAGTAGCAAGTTCAGAAATAGAATTTTTATTTATAACAATATCATCAATGTAAACTAGAAGAGTAGAGATTTTAGTACCAATAAATTTAACAAATAAATTATAATTAGAAATAGTCTGTTGATATCCATAAAATAGTAAAAAATTGGAGAGTTTCTCATGGCACATGGGACTAGAATGCCGTAAACCGTATAGAAATTTCAATATTTTGCAACATTGATTTGGGCGAGTTGGGACAATTTCAAGGGACAAGGACATATAAACATCTTTCAGGAGGTCACTGTGCAAGAAAGATTATTGACATCTAATTGGTGTATGGGTAAGTGTTTTATGGATGCCAAAGTTAGGAATAATCTGATAGTGGTAAGCTTGACAACAAGAGAAAATGTCTCCAAAAATCAACATCTTCAGTCTAAGTGAATCTCTTAGTCACAAAACGCACTTTATATCTATCAATGGAACCATTTGGCTTATGTTTGATTTGGTAAATTCACTTACAACTAACCAGCTTGACACCTGCAGGACAATCAACAAGACACCAAATTTTGTTCAACTTAAGAACATTCAATTAATCTTTTATGACACTACGCCAACTAGAATAATTTTTTACATCCTTAAAAGATTTTGTCTCAACCTCAGATTGCAGAGATAGAAGATAAGTTTTATAAGTATGAAAAATAGAAGAAAAATACATAACAGAAGAGATTGGATAAAGGCATCTTGAAGAAGAAAAATTTATGCAAGTGAGAGAGAAATTACAAATATAATCGAAAAGGTAAGTTAGTGGTCGACAAACTCGTTGGCTGTGACGGAAAAGAAGAGATTTTTCTAGTGAAGGGGACAGTGATGATGAGTCTGATAGAGAAAAAGATCTGGAATAAGATGATGGTGTTGTGTTGGATGTTGAAGATTGAGATGTGTTTTGACTTGATGAGATTTTAGTGAAGACTAAAGAAAGAATGGAAGATGTTATGGTATAGGTGATGAAAGAATAGGTGGGTTAATAAAAATGAGCTGTGGGACAATATGAATAGGTTCTGACCCAATAGAATGACTAACTGAATATTATTTTTGAGAAGGTTTGTTTGGTAATATTGAATTTGGTGTATAGAATTGGATATTTTTTGTGATTAAGGATTAGATCATTTCAACAAAAAAATCACATTTCTAAAAATTTTAATTATTTTATCTTCTAGAACATAAATAATATATCATTTAAAATTATGTTAAAAATCATTAAATACAATCTTTTTGCCTTTTGGATCAAATTTTGATTTATTTGTCATTATGATAGAAACAAAATATAAGCATTCAAAAATTTTAAGGTCATGATAATTTAGTAGATGAGTAAATAAAACTTTAAATGGTGTTTTAAAATTAATTGCACATGATAGAATTCTATTAAATAAATAAACAGCATGATTAACGGTATAAAAACAAAAAAATGATAGTAAATTAGATTGAAATATAAGAACAAGAGCTATATTTAAAATATGTTGATACTTCTGTTCTACCCTTCTATATTGTTGAGGGGTTTCAATACAACTACGTTAATGAATAATGTCCTTTGAAGCATAAAAATTATGTAAAATGAATTATGGTTCATTATCGAAACCAACAGTTTTAACTTTAGAGTTGAATTGTGTTTCAACTAAATTAATAAAATTCTTTACATGATTTTACATTTCTCCTTCTGATTTTAATAAAACAACTCATGTAAAGCGACTAAAATCATCAATAATAGTTAAAAAATATTTATGATTATGAATAGAATTTTATCAAAACGAATCCCAAATATTAAAATTTAATAAATGAAAATTTGCATTAGTTTTATTAAAGTTTTGAAAAAATATTTTTTTTTTTGATTTAGAAAGATGACAAATATTATAAGTCTCATCATGATGCATAAAAATAAAAAAAATTGTTTATATAAATGATTGAGTCTTTGTCTAAAAAAATGTCCTACCCGAAAATGACATGTATTTAAAGGCATAATAGGTGAGAATTAATGAAATTTATGGAATGTGTGGTGGATGAATTATTAGTGAAATTACATTCAAAAACATGTAATCTCTCTTTATTCTACCCAAACCAATCGTCCTCAAATGTTGACCAGTAAAGTGCAAAAAGAATAGTGAAAATTGAACAATGTCTCTATAAAAAAAATATTAATTTGAAAATCATTTGGTAAATAAACAATAATAAAAAAAAATTGTGCGTAAGAAATGAACCAAGACAAATTTGATAAATATGATTTGTGGTACCAGAATCAATGATCCAAGTGTTCAAAAAATAAATTTTGATTTAAAAAAATTATTAACAATAGAAAAAAAATATTCAAAGAACAAAAATAATTAGTACTTGAACTTGGCAAAAATTCAAATTAGTTTGAAGGACTGATTATTTCTGTTTTTGCAATCTAGAGAAGAAACTCCCAATGAGTGATGAAGTTGTTAATGATTAAGATTGATAGTTTATAAAAAATTAAGTGGGTCTAACTTATCTCAAAAGATAGTTCAAGAGATAAGGGTTACTTCACACTTATAAAAACTTTTAGGTTTTTAGTTTTAGACGATGTGAGACTTGATACTCCCTTCTTACATTCAAGACAGGACAAAGACTTGAGTGTGAAATTTGAAAACAATTTAAATTTATTGTGGTGTGAAGATGACCCAATAATAATTTTTTAGTTTTTCTCTGATACTATAAATAAAAATAATAAAAGTTAAGAACAAATAAAAATAATAAAAATTAAAATTATAACGAAATTTACATATTTTATTACACTGAATTTATGAATTGATGTGAGATTTTTTTATTGTTATTACGAATTACTATAAAAAAATAATTTAATAATTTTTATATACTTTATGTTTATATATTTGAATATTTTTATTTTTCTAATATAAATTCGAAATAAGGTGTTTCTATAATATGAGAATGAGATTTTATAGGTAAAAATACCAAAATATTTTTTAAAATAAACCTTAAACTCAAACAACTTTATTAAAACATCTTAACTTTTTTTCATAACCACAAAAAACCTTAACTATTATTCCCAAATATGACATCCGGAATTTTATTTTAGTGCATGTAATTTTTAACCTTTAAATAAACTGTCCCTATGAATTCACATACATTTATCATCACTTGATCAAACTTTTTCTTAAGCTGTTTTCTTGTCCCTTTCCCATTACACATTAATTCTTAAATAGACACATATGCCGACCAGAATAAAAAATAAAAAAAGAGCATATGGGTTTAATTTAAATATCTATTGACTAGATAAAGTAGATTGTCTTATTTGATATCTAATTTTTTAATTACGTACCCTTTTGTAGAATTTGTGCATCACCAACGTATCATAGAAATTAAACTTGGTCTTTTCAAGTTATATTTTAACAAATGTTTTAGTTATTGAATTTTCTTTTTTTATTGTATTATTTAAAAAGTAATAAGTAAAATAAGATTTGAGGTATTAATAAGGTTTATCATTTTCATAATTTTATAATATGTGAATTTAATATCTTAATTTAAAGATAATTAGATTTTTATTGTTTTTATTTTATTAATATTTTCATTTTATAGGAGTTTAATTAATCCTAATATGTTTTATGGTGTTAATTTTCTTTTTTAAATTTGAATGTAATTTTATTTTATTTTATTTTATTTTTGGATTAGTGCTAGGGCCTCAAAGGCCCAAAGCACAACAAGCAAATGGATCACCCAAGCCCCACCCAACCCGGCGATTGCTTCCCAACAGCTCCTTTGTACGCCATTGTTCTAAAAGTGGCAAATGGAGCTCAACCTCTCTGTGCTGCCACGTACTACCTGCATATGGAACTCCCGTCTGCGCCATTGCGAATCCCTCTCTCGCCACTCTCTCACTCTGACTGCAACGGTGATGCTTCAATATCCTTCCCAACGAAATCGCCACCCCAGAGTCGATCTTCCTCCGCGTAGGGTAGAGGGCGAAGAAGCCCCTTTCACCATGACGCTTTCGAACCTGCAGAGAGAGGATAACCAGAGTGGGCACAAAATCGTTACCATCTAACTCGATTGAAGATCACGCCGAGTAGATCTCACAGCACATGCAGAGCAAGCCACTCTCTAAGCAACATGTTAGAGTTTTAATAGAGACAGTTAAGAAAATTATATTATATGAAAGTAATGTGCAGCCTATGATAGCCCAATGACGATTTGTGACGATTTTCAGGGACATCTACTTGATCAGTTTGAGGCCTACTCCAGCAATGCAGCAACCGCCATGCCCTTCATTACTTGAACTTCAACCTCTGCCTATATTGACCGTACAGACCCCTGGAGCATGGAGTTGTCCCCCAGATCAGCCTGATTAAACCTCATGTGAACCCAAGAACTCCTGCCTACAATCATGCTCAGTTTCCAAAAGTTGAACCAGCCACATTATCCTTGCAAAGGATGTCTCTGATCGAAATTGGCTTATCCACGATCCAGTTTTGGTGGAGAGTTCCCTGCCATGTGAGTTTCGCCACTTCATGCGCTAATGAGTTTGCATCTCTGGGTACCCAGGTAAAACCACAACTTGGAATGATACTTGCTAAATGAAGGATGTCATCTAGTACAACTTGAATTTCTGCAATTGATGCATGTGACTTTAGTGCCTGAATAAGTATCTGATTGTCTGATTCTATGATAATCTTCTGCATCAGAAAATTCTGTGACATAATTAAAGCTGCCCTTATTGCTAATGCTTCTGCAGCCAATGGTGAACCCGCAACTATGGTGGAGCTAATTCCTAAGAGGAGGGATCCATTATGGTCTCTAAATACTGCAGCCACTGCCCCCACAGATTGAGCGCCGCTGAAAGCAGCATCAACGTTACATTTAATCCAACCTTCCAGTGGCGGTCTCCAGGTAACCCCCTACTGGCTAATCTCGATATTTGTATGCTTTGCTGGTTGCTCTGATAATTCCCCAAATTCTAGTTCCATCAGATTAGCTTTGCGAATCACTGTTATAGGATTAGGAATAGTCTGCTGGTATATAGCTAGATTCCTCGCTTTCCACACCTTCCAAACTAGAAAAGTAACCTTACTGCTGCATAGATCATAATTAGCCCCTGCGCTCAGCTTCATTTTTCGTAACAGTTTGATTATCCAGTTCCCAAAAGAGGAAACTGTTAGGGCCGTAGGACAACATTGAACTTGTGCTCCAAACCAAGCCACTCTTGTCCAGGGACATGGTAGCAATGCATGTTCAGTGGTCTCTGGTTCCTGCAAATAAATAGGACACATAGGTGTATTAGTGATTCTTCTATAAAAAAAGATTACCAAAAACGGGAAGAATATTATGCGAGGCCCGCCATAAAAAGGTTATGATTTTTTGAGGAACTTTCAAATTCCAGATCTCCTGCCATAAGGATTTTAAGTCTACACTGGTGGATGTGTTATTGTTCTGCTTGCGCAATTCGTTCCTGGTAACATGGTATCCCGTCTTGATCGTGTACATGCCATCCGATCTGAAAGGCCAGCAAAAACTATCCTCTCTACCAAAAAGACTTACTGGGGTTCCAAGGATTTTATCAACAGAAGCTCCATCAAAATACAACTTTAACTTATCCATATTCCATCCTTCCCCCTGAATAATCAGATCCTTCACAAACTCAACATCGAGGTTTCTAACAACAAGATCCTTATCCAAGTTCATTATCCACTTATCCTCCAGAATTCTTACTCGCTCTCCGTTACCTATTAACCATCTTCCATTTCTCAAAAGAAAATTCATGTCTTGAATAATACTTTTCCACATCCATGATGCAGTCCTTCCCACCTTAGCATCTTTAAAATCGACCCTTGGGAAGTAAATAGCCTTCAGCACTTGTACCCAAATCGCATTAGGATTTTCTAGAATTCTCCAAGCTTGTTTAGCTAAGTCTGCTATATTCTGACAATATAAATCCTTAAACCCAAAACCTCCATCCTTTTTACTAACACACAACTTATCCCAACTCTTCCAATGAATACCTCTTTTCTTACCTGAGGACGCCCACCAAAACTTGGCAATTTTTTTACTAAGCCGTTCACAAAAACCTTTAGGAAAAAGAACCACATTCATAGTATAAGCAGGTAATGCTTGAACAATTGATTTGATGAGCACCTCCTTCCCAGCTTGATTAAGAAGTTTTTGTCTCCACCCTCCCAGCTTATCCACCACTCTATCCTCAATCCAATTGAGAGCATTATTCTTAGATCTTCCCCAGTAGGCAGGGATCCCAAGATACTTACCTGGATTATCCCAGGCTGACAAGCCCAAAATATCTTCTATTTCTACTCTAGTCCTGATAGAAATTAGGTTTCCAAACGTAATCCTAGATTTGTCCAAGTTAATTCTCTGCCCCGAAACTTCGGTGTACAAATTCAAAATTGTAATGAGCTGATAAATTTCCTCCTCACTGTTTTTGGAGAAGATTATACAGTCATCTGCAAAAAGGTGTGAGATGGCTGGCGCCGTAGGGGCAATTTTAACTCCCGAGATTCTGCCCTCTTCTTTAGCCTTATCCATAAGAATAGTAAAAACCTCAACTGCTATTATAAAAAAGGTACGGCGATAGGGGATCCCCCTGCCTAAGACCCTTCTGCGGCTCAAAAGCCTTAGACAAAAAACCATTAATCTTAATCTTATAACTTACTTGGCTCACACACTTCATTAATAACTTTATCCAATGCAGGTTAAACCCAAAAGCCCTCAAAGTAGCTTCTAAGAAAGACCACTCCATCCTATCATAAGCTTTGTTCATATCAATCTTAATAGCTAAGTTCTTGGAGGCATTCGTCCCTTTTCTATTCAGATCGTGAAACATTTCCTGAACTATAACCAAATTATCTTGAATCAGACGGCCACCCACAAAAGCACTCTGGATGGGGGATATGATCTTATCTATAACTTTCCTATGTCTAATAACTAACATTCTAGAAATAATCTTGTATATAAAGTTGCAACAGCTAATCGGCCTTAGATGGTTGAAGGTTTCCGGGCGGCTAATCTTAAGAGCCAAGACTATAAAAGTTTCTCCAATACTGCTTGGTAAATTTCCGTCATGAAAAAAACTCTTAACAACATCACAGACTACCTTACCAACAATTGTCCAGTACTTTTGATAAAATAGACCATTGAGCCCATCCGGTCCTGGTGCCTTAAGACTCCCCAGGCTGAAAGTAGCCTCTTTGACTTCCTGATCAGTGACCTCTTTCAAGAGCTCTGCATTCATATCTCCAGTCACTCTAACAGGGATATGGCGAATACAAGCAGCCATGTCCAGGTTCTCTGAAGCCTTAAACAAATTCTGAAAGTGTCCTACTGCTAACTTGAGAATATCCCTTTCCCCACGCACCCAATTACCTGAAGAATCCTGTAAACTCTCTATACGATTTCTGTCTCTTCTTTGAATGGTAGAGGCGTGAAAAAAAGATGTATTCTTGTCCCCAAATTTCAACCATTTAACCCTCGATCTCTGACCCCAATACTTCTCCTCTTGTCTCCATAACCTGGTGATTTTCAATTTCAGACTGTTGATCTCCTCTTGCTGAGACTCTGTATAATCAGCTTCCTGCAACTGTTTAAGGCGACCCTTTAACTTTCCTATTTCAAAATCAGCTCTCTTAAAACTGTCTCTACTCCATTTGATCAATTCTTCCTTACAATTCTGTGTTCTTTGATTCAGATTTGTCCAAATGTCAACCCCAGAATTTCCAGAACTGCTCTATCCTCTCCTTATAACCGAGTCGCAGTCAGCATGGTCCACCCAAAATGCCTCGAATTTAAAATTCTTACTCCTATGACCCTTAAGATTAGTATTGAGAACTAGGGGAGTATGATCCGAACTAACAGGTGGTAAGGCTAAGAGTGTAGCATGTTGGAAAGTTCTTCTCCATTCCCAATTGGCAAGAACCCTGTCTAGCCTTTCCTTCGTGACACAACCATTCCTCGGATTACTAAACTACGTGAATTGCATCCCTTTTAACTCCAAATCCAATACAACATTCTCGTGTACAAAATTTCTGAAAGATTCAATCTGACTACACGGTTTAGCGTGCAGACCCACATTCTCATCTTGTGAAATAACATCGTTGAAATCCCCAATCAGAATTCTTGGCTAAGCTGAATTATTATTTACTAAGGATAATTCCTTCCATAACTCCTTCCTTTTCTTATAATCTAGATGTCCATAGACAAAAGTAGCCTCCCAATCCTTATCATTACCACTACAAACTTTAGTCCTAATAAAATTATCACACCAGGCATAAATATAAATATTTACATTACTTTTCCAGAAAATACAAAGTCCTCCGGATAACCCCCGGGACTCTACACAAAACATGTTATCAAAACATAACTTACTCCTAATCCTAGCATAGCTTACTTCACTAGCTTTAGTCTCCATAAGAAACAAAATGGATGGCCTGTGATATTTACAAATACTTTTTAATTCATGCACTGTCGAAGAGGCCGCCATTCCTCGACAGTTCTAGCTGACCACAATCATGGCTGATGGTGGGGCATGTAAAGGCCCGCCTCCTCAGCCATGTCTGTTCCAGTCTCAGATTTGTACTTCTTACCTGATTGTTGCATACATATTGCTTTGGAATCCTTCATTTCCGCCTCAACATCAGCATTGGTGCATAACTCCCTTTTCCTTTTAAGGTTCAGATGCATTCCCAAATTGTAAGCCAGCTCCAGGGCCCATGTGAACTCATTCCTTTGTCGAGTCTTTGCAATACAAACCTCATTCATTCCTTGCTGATCCTCTGGTAGCTCAACAAAATAATTCTCCATAGATTCCATCCTTTGACCCAGAGTTTTGACGCTTGCATCGACAATCCGCTTCGCTTTTGGTTTTTCCCTATAGTTCCACACCTGGTCAGCAACTTGACTCATAGAAGCTGTCCCCCTCCCTGTAGATTGCGTCATTCCAATATTGAGTTGATGATTCTGTAGAGATCCTTTCTTGCCAAAGAGCCTGTTCAGCTCTTCTCTAATAGATAAGCCCCTGTTAGTATCTATATTACCATCCTTTACATGCAGGTCTGCAGTCTCTTCCTGAGTCACCTTTCAGGCCAGCTAGATCAACCTCCTTCTCAGTTTTTCTCATATTAACAAGTGAGGCCTCATTATTTTCGTTCCGTTGTGAGCGAAGCTGATTGCACTATTTTCCTTGTTCGCCACCCCATTTATAGCCACCTGACGCTCGAAGCTTTTCCTTCCCTTTCCTTATCCTGTTCGAAAGGTCTGCTTGCTTCTCGCCCAAACCTGAATGTTTGCCTTGATACACAGCATGCTTGGGTGATATACTTACTAAATCATCATCAATCTGCACCCTTGATCCCTGGTTCTCTCTATGACTGATATTCTGTTGGTCCATATTCCATTCAAAAGCCCACTTGTTTATCCTCCGATAGCACCCTGATTCCCTCATCTACTCTCTGCTCCATACCTCAGGTTGAAATAGTCTTAGCTCTGTTAACCTCCAACCCGGGTCATACCTTGGTTTCAGAGGGTCCCAACATGCAGTTGTCATTGGATTCTTACACTCCTTCTTATTATGACCAAGAATTCCACAGTTTAGGCAATAGCTATCCTGAATCCTTTCATACTTCAAATCAACCCACAAATCCTGGAAAATTTCCCTAGCTAGCCAAAAACCAGTAAGTAAAGGTTTAGTGATATTCAAAGTTACCTTAACCCTTAAAAATGTTCTCTGAAGGATGTTATTCCATCTAGGGTTTTCCGTTTCCATCACAACACCTAGTCTCTTCCCAATGATTTCTGCTGATTTTGTCGTTAAGTAGTGAAGGGGAAGGCCATGGATTTGTACTCATAATTCCATAGATTTGTGGTCAACATCATATATTGACTGTCTGCCATTTCATATTTGCAGGTTCACAAGATTCTCTCTGATACTCCAAGGTCCACCTTTTCGTATCTGAACACTCTTGCTAGCATCCTTGAAGCTGATCAGAAACTTATTTCTGCCCACTTTTGAGATCGCCACTCCCTCCGAATTCTCCCAGATTCCCAGCAGAGCCGCTTTGCATGTATTGAAACTAATTTCTTTATCAGAGATAATCTTTCTTACCATGTTCATATTTCTTTCAATAAAGCTCTCATCATATTCTGGATTGAAATGAACGACATTTTTTTCGATAGACTGATCTTCAGGTTGTGCCATGACTATAAAACACGAGTAAAGGAGGCTCAATTGACATATAAAAAGAGAGATGACCAAAGACACTTCTAAGAAGAAGAAGATTCTCTTGAGAGAGAACTAAAACGGTCTACACTGCTAAATATAATGTAATTTTATTAGATGAAAGAAGAATGAAGTACATAATAATGAACCATATATAGAGGCCAAAGCAAGAAGAAAGAAGGGATCAATATATTATTATTATTATTATTATTATTATTATAATACGTGTAATTTTTGAAGTAATTGATTATTTAATTTGCACGAGTATGTCAGTGGTCCCCTCAAACAAATGAACCAGAGTCAAAATGATTGCTACATGCTTCAAATCTTTTGGTTGTTTATCTTAAATTCAGATTTATATACAAAAATTGCAATAATTCTTCAAATTTATTTAAAGTTTATTTAATCTTATATATGAATTATGAGAATTAAATCTTGTGATATTTTATCAACAAAAGAAAAAATCTTGTGATATTTTACCTGATATCTTGCGACTATATATGAAACTTAGATGCAATTTCTAATCATGAAACTATAATTAATTTTGTATTTTTGTATTGTATAAAATATATAAATTTATGTTCAAAAATAAACACACTACACTGGTATATTTGGAAAAAAGTAAAAACATATACACAGTTGTTTTAATGTGAAGTTGATAATTGAAAATCATTTAATAATAATTTAATCAAATTTATTAAATTATCTGATGATTTTTAGTTATCAACTTTACATTAATACAACTGTACAACTGCACGTGAGTTTTTAGCTAAGAAGCAAAAAAAAGAAAAGCGTAGTAACTCTGACGCTATGTTTGTTTGAGAAAAAAATGGAAAAAAAGAAAAGGGAGAAAAAAATGAGAAGAAAAATGATTATTTTTCATTATTTGGTTGAGAAGGTAAATTAGAGAAAAAAGAAAATGGATAAAAAAAAAACTGGTGGGATCCACCAATTTTTTTTCTCCAACATTGGAAAGAAAATAGAGAGAAAATTAATATTTCTTTCTCTACTTCCAATACTACACCTTCACTTTTTCAATATATATTATAATATAGGAGTAAAATTGTTTTTTTATAACATTTATTTTTTTTATTTGCTTTTTATCTAAATACATATAAAAAAATAAAAATTCATTCAATTTCTTTCCTTCTTTTCTATTTCTTTTCTTCCAACCAAACATAGCCTGAATGTTACACATAAACATGTCTTTCCACTTTATTTAATTGGTGCAGCCAGAAAGTAAAACAAGTTGCTTCTGTAACACTTTTTCCGCCACCAAAAAGAGAACTGATCGGTGCAATTCCTTTGTTTCTTTTTGGTGTATTTTATGCATATTGCACCTGCAAAGTGAAGCATTGTGTTCCCACAATTGCCAAACTTTCTGGCAATTTAACAGATTAAAGCCATCCTTGGTTTTTTCACTTTGTGCCTCCTAACTTCTTTTTCTTCTTTGTTTTCCCACTTTCTATAATCAGTTTATCAAATTCAATCCATGGTTCATTTGTGGGGTACGGTAATCAAACCTAATCAATAATCTTTATTCCACATTTTTATTTTTATTTTTTGGTGATAGCTTGTAGCTTTTACCATGTCTTAAAATAATTGTATATAAGGTTATCTTAGTGCAACACATGAGGGACAATGAAAGTGAACTAATTTAAGTTAAATCAAATTTAGAGAATTAAAAATTAACAAAAACAACACAACAACAAAACTGAACATGTGAAATTTCCCTCTTGATTCAATACTTCACAAATAAACAACCTTTTTTTTCTCTAAATTAGAACATGTAAAATGAAGTTAGTAATCTCTTATTAAAAAAAAATTAAACTATCAAAATAGTATTCGAAAATTCATATTACTGATAAAAATAATATTAGAAGATATAAATGATAAATAAGTTTTAAAATATATAAAAATGTAACAAAAAATAATTATATTTTATATGTACATTCAAAAAGAGTTTTAGAAATTGAACTTTAAAATAATTTTTATGAATGTAATTAAAAAAATAAAAAAATTTCTTCTTTAAAATTCGGTGGATTTACACCGAATGATTTTGTTTTGTGAATTTTTTTTGTAAATGGCCGAAAATATTGTTTAAAAATGAATAAAGAGATCTAAAAATTTTTGCATACAATTTTTAAAAAATTATTCAAATATTTTTTTAAAAAAATTGAATAAAAAGAATATTTTTAATTATGTTTGTCACTTTCTTTGCTTTTTGGGAGTTTATATATCTCTCTCTTATCTTTTTGAATATTTTTCTTAATGGTATATTATTCCTAATAATATTTGAGTCATTGAGTAGTTTACCCTTTAGAAAAGTCCTATGTATGTTTATTGAGTCTTATGTAGCGGTATAGCTTTGTTTGGATGGAAGAAAATAAGTGAAGAGAAAGTGGAAGTTAATTTTCTTTTAGTTGTTTAATTTGGACAAACAATCCACTTCTCTTTCATTTCTTTCTTATGGGAAAGAAATTTTTAGGTAAATTCCACCACATTTTTCATTTCTCTTCTATACTTTTTTCTCTATTTCCTTTTCAACTAAACAGGAGAAATTAATCCACTTATCTTCTATTCTTCTCCCTCCCACTAATTTTCTTCTCACTTCGCCTCAAACCAACAAAGCTTAAGTGTTAAGTAAATGGTTGGTTTTACAATGAGGCAAGCATAGTTATGGATCATGATAGTTCTATGACCTTTTTGAATGAAGAGTGAAGAGTGCTTTTGCAATTTAAAGATAGTATTATTTGTTCATGCATGTAACACGTTTATTAATTGGATCATAATCGTTGAGACCATCAAATGGGTGCTCTTGTTAGGCCTTAAAGCCTCTTGTAGCACCCTTCTTTTAGTTCAGTGCATGAGGGGTAATAAAAATAAATAATTGATATCTTGCACAAATCATGATCTAGTTTAACCACTAACATTAAATATTTTCTTGCTTGTTAAGCCCTATTCAGAATTAATTATGACCCTATTACAGATTTTATGTTGACAAATTATGCTTGCTAACTAAACATTTGTAAACTGATATACAACAAAAAGATAATTGTTTAATCATACATGCACTATGTCAATGAGCAACAATAATTATCATTGAATTTCTTGCTATCTCCTAGATCTAGATTGACTTGATTCCTTACCACTAATACCTGATAACTGCTTAAGGAGTGTTAGAGCATCTTGAGCATGCTTCCTTGTGTTGCTATTCCCATGCTTGAATGCTTCAACCAAGCCTCTCACAAGAGGCTGATTGAGTGCATATCTTTGGCTATGATTCTCCACTCTCAGTATTTTCTCTATTATCCAAATTGTCTTCTCCTGAAGCTCCCCAGATCGAACCTCCGTGAAAAGAGTGATCACTGAATCAACCACGCCTAGATGCTCAAGCTCATCAACAGTTCTTTTGAAACTACGCGAATGGTAATCTAAAAGGAGAGTAGATAGTGCATCCACAGCGGCGACCTGAACACTTGTGTCGTTGTCACTTAGGAGATCAACCAATGGCTTGATAGAATTGGTCTTGTAGAGGCACAGTTGAGTGGAGTTGTCGCAAGGGATGTTGTGAATGGGACATGTGGAAGGTTGATTAGAAGCTTTCCCACACATGAAGACAAGGTAAGAACAGAATAAGCTGCTAGAAGATGATTGTCCAACTCCAAACTCTCTATCCGTATTGCGCAAGCTTCCGAGCTCTGACAAGTTTTTTAAGCCAATGGCAGCAAGGCGTTTTACCTTTGGTTTCGAGGTATAGTCCAGCTGCTCGCAGAAAACTGACATGAGGCGGTTTCCTGTGATTACATTAAGAGTTTGTTGATCAAGGTTTTTAGAATAGTGAAGCAAGAGTCCAAGAAGGCCTTCCTGCATGCCAGAGTGTGAAAACCTTGCATTTGTAACACGGCTCTGGTTTTTCAGAGTAGTTACACTCCATTCCACAAAGTTGTCTCCTAAAAGTGTCTTCACTTCAGCTTCTGAGAGCGAAAGGTTGGCGAGTATCTGTGCTGCTTCTGATCTCTCATCGTTTGTTGATTGGTTATCTAATAGTTTATCTTCAAGAATGGTAAGTGTGTTTGAAAGCCTTAGCTCGTTTGTTAGATCTTGACTACACCATTCGGATAGTTGTCTGGTAAGCTTAAAAGCCAAGAGTCTGTGTTCGATTTCCGAGTGTTGAAGAAATGGCGCAACCATTCTAAAGCTACCACCAGACACGATTTGCATGGCTACCGACTCTGAATAAGATAAACAAATGTAAATAATCTTTAGAACATTCCAATACATAATAGTAGGAGTCAATAACTTTTAAAGCCAATGCAAAAGAATAAGATGTTATTTGAAAACTAGCAGAAACTAATGAACTAATGTAATGCTGGTGACAGAAACATTGACTTAAAAAAATTTGGATTTGCTGTAGATTTTAGTTTGGGATATAATGGAAATGCAATTTCGGGTACTTCTAGTCATAATGATGAAATTCTTCTCCTATGAAGAATAAAAAAACATTGTTGTATTTAACAAAAGGTCTATACTCTAAACTCTAAAGAGGTGTCACAAAATAGCCTAAACTAATTATTGATAGTAGAACCTTGGAAAAAGGTGAACATATGGTGAAAGTGAAGTAATTATTCTCAGTTTGAAACATCTACCTATTGTGTAATACAAATTAAACAGTAGAAAAATTGCGAAATCAACATGACCTGGAGTAAAGAAATCATTGAATTAAAGAATCACAATCACACTATGAATACCTGATGCTTGAGGAGATGAAGTAATCCCGCAGAGAATGCGAAGAATGGTCACTTGACATTCAGAGGACACATAGTTTAAGATCCCCAAAAGTCCGAAAACAATATTTTCCGACTGCATTGGATTTCCCTTCTTGTCAGCAGATGCTAGCTCCCAATTCCCTGGCTTTGAAACTATATTTGCAATTGTTGAAGCAGCTAATGACTTAAACTCACATGAAGGATCCTGCTCATTGAAAAGAATTTCCAGAAGAGATGGAAGGACTGAAGACTCAACAAGGATGGCTGCATTGTCATCCAATCCAGACAAGTTATATAATGCTTGCAAACTTGGTCCCATTCCTTCTGGATTAGACAACAATTCGACAAATACTCTGGCGCCGTCCCTAGCAATTTGTTCTTTACAGCTATTTGTCAATGTCATCCTTCCCACCAAAGAGGCCATCTCTATCTTAACGCCATCAGAACCTGCTCCAAAATTCATCCAAATTCCAATTTGACATATCTAATTTTAAGCATCTACCAGTTAGTAGAAAAAGATAAATATCTAGGCACTTAAAAGACCAAGTTGTCACTGCAGTGATCATTTAGATACTGCATGAGAAATATAATATAAATTGTTAGCAGTTTAATCTTGTGAGGATCAAATTATTAGTTTATGTTGATTTATAACCAATCCATACACTCCAGTGCTTTAAGCATAAACTAGTGTAATACATACCATCACGTAACCGTGAAAGTAATGGTTCAAATCTTCCAGCTGCTGCCAAGCATTGAACATTAGCTTCCACTCTCTCCATCTTCTTTAAGACTTCCTCGGCTAAATTAGACAGAGAGGGATATTCCAGATTTCCAGCCATACTTGACAGAAGAACTAATGCACCTTTCTCCAACGCAATTCTTACGCAACAATCTTCATCGTTGCAGAACTCTGATAACAACTTGACAGCATACTCTCTCTCTTTCTCAGAGTTCCCAATAAGACTATGTATAGCCAATCTAGTGATACCCCTTTCAAGCATTATTTTCTGGCAGTATGTAAAGATTTATGTTAAATTCAGAAAGTAAAAGCTTCTCCTTTTCATTAATACCACAAACTAAAGGAAAATAATTCAATGAAACACCACAAATTGAAATCACAGAAAAGCTATCAGCTAATGGTTAATGTAATTTCTACTAAGACATATGGAATAGAAGAATTGCAGCTAACAGAGCTCTAAGCAGATCACTAAGTTCAACCCTTGTAAAGCATAATCCATAATCGTATTCTCTTAGAAGGATCGAAATTGCAGCCACATAATTTTATGCACATTAATTCACTTTTTCATGCCTAAAAATGGAATTTATGCGTATTGGTTGGGGAAAATGTATGCAAGTGTTTTGTTAATGTACTCAGAAAATTTAAACTTGAAAGTAAGAATAAAAAAGATAAATAAAACTGACCCTGCTTTCTTCGTCCTTGGCTATGCTAAGTAAAGTCATTAGAACTTTGCTTCTCAAACGCGATCCAATAGTTTTAGAGTTCTTGCTAAGAACAGTCACTATCAATACCACAATGCCAGCATTCCTGATAACATATCTGCTAGTGGGGTGTTCTTCAGAAACCTTATAAAGATTATCCAGCGCTCGCTCGACGTGATCAATAGACAACGGCTCCTCAATCAGATGCTGTGCTGCAGATTTGACTTGATATTCAACAACCCTGCCAATCCACTCCTCAATTGCCCCTGCCAAGCCAATGTTGGGCTTCAGCTCCAAGGACTTAAGAACGGTTCCAGTGACCGGACAAATGAGGTCGATGCCATTCTCAATGCACCTTGAAAACCAGTACTCAACTGCAGTCCTCTCATAGGTCTGAGAGGACTCCAGCACCACAACAGGGTCTGTCATCACTTCCTTGGTCAATGGGCAAAGGAAATTTTTGAAGGGCATAATTGGAGCATTAGCATCATCATCATCTTCAATATCAAAGTCCATATTCCGGGTCACTATGGCAGGTTTGACGGACCAGTTCTTAAGAATTCTCTCCAGGGAAGCCAAAATTCTTGTCTCGAGGACCGACTTGGAGCGCAAGGCATCGTCTTTGAAGAGGTTCACTTGGGTGAGTAACTCAGCATGATCATGAGGATCCACCCCAAAAGCACGAGCCAAATCCATCATAATGGCACTCTGCACTGCTTTGCTTGTATCTCTCCCTTGCCCTTCCTTCTCCAATGCACACAACACCCTCTCTTCATTCTCTGTGACCTATCATAAAAAACATTAACGACAATAACACAAAAGATGAGCCAAAAACAATGGGGATTGGATTTTGTTGTTGAAGCTTAATAAACTAAAAAGATCAACGTACTTCTCTAATGGTCAAAATCTAAGTATAGTTCTTTAGAAGATTTGGTCGTTGTCCAATCTAAACATGCATGGTGTATATTATTCTTAGTGATACATGTCTATGTCTTGATGTTTAGATTGAATTGCAGCACTGCAAGCATCGTGGTGTAACATATCAACTCATCTCTTAATGTCGCTGGCGAACTAAGATGACCAACAACGTAATCTCATCGCATTTTAAGTAAAATTAATTGGATAAACGGTGAAAATTCAGGTGCAGTCAACTTCATGTGAAATTGATAGTTGGGAGACGTTAAATGATTTGACTGATAAATTTTCATCTAACAGTTTTCAATTATCAACTTCACGTACCTGTACTTGAGTTTTTTCTTTTATGTATTAAGAGTACATGTTAAAAATATTAATGAAGAATTTTTTTATAAAAAAAATAAAAAGTTCCATATATTGTTTATTATATATTTATTTAAATAAAAATTTAAAATTGTTTACTAATAGTAACGTTAATATATGTCAACAAATGTTAGCTAAACCCATCAAATAAACGAGAAAAAAGTACCATATATATCACTTGCCATGTCAACTGTTTTTGTTGTTGGAGACCACTATTAGTCACGTTTGGATACTTTGTTTTTTTTTTTTGGTGACGTTTGGATACTTTGTTTAAATGTTTTAAAAATATTTTTATTGTTAATATAAATGGAAAGTATTTTTCTTAACAACCAAATAATTCTACAGCACTTTTGATCAATGAAAATTTTTTAAAAATGATTCATTTCATGCAAATTAAAAATTTTTAGAACAAAATTAAAATAAAATAAAATTAAAGATATCTTAAAAATTTTTTTGACAAATTTTATTTAAAAACAAAAATATAATTTATGCTAGCCAAATTAATTAAGCTGATAAAGTGAAGGACTAAAATGAATGAAAAGAAATGAAATTTGTACCCTAAATTGTGCGAGCTTCATGTCTCTGCTAAGATCGGAGACCTTCTTTCGAAGCTGAGGGAACTCCTCAATCCCCGAATCAAGCAACGCCAGCCACCCCGAAATAGCGGCGGTTTGTTCTTGCAGCGACGAGCACAGCGTTTTGCAGTTCAACAAAACGAAGATCTTGCTAGCGTTTTCGTACAACGACACAGTTTCCGCCGCCTTGGATAGGTCGCCGGCAATGCCTTTCAGCGCCGTCTGAACGGGCAGCGGTGGAGTGGGCGGGAGTAACAGGAGGAGTTGATCGAGGACTATCTGGAGGCGGCGAGCGAACGCCGAGAAGCAGCGGGGGTTGTGGAAGGGACGGCGTGGATCCGGCGGTGGAGCGCAGAGGTCGGAGAGGGAGGCGTGGATGGAGTGGAGGGCGGGTGCAGGAGAGGTCATGGTGATGGTGTTGAGTGATAATTGTGGAATGATATTGGTTCATTGTGTGACGAAAAGAATTGAAGGAGTTTGAAGAGAGTGTTTCAATGTTTTGATGGAGGAAAAAATATTGCTTTCTTTGTTTGGAGAAGAAGGAGAATGAGAAGAGTGAGTCAACGCTTGACTTTTGCTTTGACTTTTGTCATCTTACACGTGGGTTGCCTGTTTGGACCTCAATGCAATGCATTGGTAATTTGTGACAAATTTCACAGAAATGTAAATGTATTTAGTGGACTAACCAACATATTATCTATTTTTATTTTCAAAATATTTAGTTTATGACAAACCTGAAAATATTCATTTGTTGTAGTATTTGAATTAATTATTAAAATGTCATTATTTTTAAATCATTTATTTATATGCTAAATTGCTAATGCCTATTTATATTAAGTTAATAACACCTTTCTTTTTAATGTTTAAGAGGCGCGAAATCAAATTACACTTTTTAGATGTAAAACACTAAACTAAAAAGCATTCTTTTGTTAATATGCTTAGTTATGTAAGACGTTTTTGAATAAAATGTTAAGTACACCGAAATATTAGGAAAAAAGTTTGGTAATACTAAAGAGAGGGCGTCTAATGGGCAGTTTGTACTCTAAGTTATCATACGTGCCTTTAGTTAAATTTAATTATAAAAAGAAAATGTTTTATAAAAAATTTTAAATTAATAATCTTAATACATGTCTTTAGTTAAATTCAATTATAAAATAAAAAAAAATAAATTCTGAACAAATAAATTTCTAATTAATTTGACATCAAAATGATGTTATTTTATTTGAATAAATAAGAATAAATAAGTCTCTAATTAAAATTTAGAGACAAATAAATACTTATTCATTTTATATTACCATTTAATGTTCAACTCAATATGTTAACGTAATAATCAACTACTTCTATTGACAGATAACAGTAATATTAATAGAAAGAAAGATTGCATTGTCTTAAAAAACAAGAGCAAAGGGTTATTTTTTTTTTCTCCAGAAATGGCATTGTCATTCTACTCTTGCTATAAAGCATTTCAAGGTTTTGAAGGTCAGCTTTTAGCTAGAAGAGTCTACTGTTACAGTAATCACCATAGGGCGAGGTAGTTGCTACTTTGTTCCTCAGAAGACAGACAAAACTATTGAGTTGGAAATGGATAACGTTTCTAGTGTTTCTAAAATTATGGGGATCATAATAAAATCTAAACCAACTCAATTTGCAAAGTGGTAAACGCCAGCAAGTTGCAATTTTCTACTAATGTTTCATTCTCTCTTTTGTAGACAGTTCTTTCTCGTTTTGATAGTGAACGCATTTGTTTTTCTGATGAACTAATTCATAGATGATATCCATTCTATAATCTAAAATATGGTGAAAACTAAGATATAGTCGACTTCTCGTGAAGTTAATACTTGAGAATCGTTAGATAATTTGACTAAATTTTTACCTAATGGCTCTCAGATATTAATTTCACGTGAGTTTTCAACCTAAAATATATAGATGGGATATATTATATCAATAGAGAAAAACTAGTTATTAATGAATTTAATTGTAAAAAAAAATTATATGATTTATATGTTTGCACAGATACTTTATATTGTAAAAAATGCGTAAAAAAGGTATTCGACACAGGAGAAAAAACGCTTGAACTAATTATGAATTCAAATTAATTATTATTTTTTCTCTTTACTAAACCCTTGGGAATATAAGTTTTCTGTTGATTATTGCGTTAGTTTAGTTTCTTAAAAGGTTCAAAATTTTGGTTTCTGAGTAGTGAGCGATGATACGGAAGATATTAATTAAGGCGCATGAAATAATCTCCCGAGAACAAAACTGCACGTTGATAATTAATTGGTGATTGCTCTCGTATCCTAACATTTGTGCTAAAACTCATATTCTATATATGTGGACCAATATAATATAGACATGTGACATCATTAATTCTAGTCAATTAATAATTAAATAATTTTAAAATCTTAGTCTTCTCTTCCTATCAAAACACCCACTGGCTGAACACCCAATTCTTCATATCTGAACCTCTCTACTATTGTCGTTCACCGCCGCCGCTCACCGACACCGCTAGATCCCTTCTATCTCACAGGCGTTCGTCTATCTCCATCTCCATCACCCGTCGTTAGCCTCCGTGACCACGATTACAGCGCCCCCTCTTTCCGCCTCCAACAGCAATGTCGCCGCCGTCTCTCACGTCCTGAGCCTCCGTGACTCCTGTGTTCGCGCCTCCAATCCACCAGCGTAGCGGCGTTCCCATCACCACACCCTTGACGTTAGGTTAGGCATTTATCCTCTGATTAAATAATGAATTTCATTTTTTTTGTTATGGGATTGTTTCGATGCTTGCATGTTCAAACGGTGAATTTCATTTTTATTGATTTCTTTATGAAACAAATTTGCTGCCATGGATACAATTTTTCTATCTGTATATCTACTATATAAGTTCAATTGTTGAGCCAATATAAGTTCACTGTTTAATCCTAAAATTGCTATTTGGAATCTTGTTTAATTATCACCCCAAATTACAGAAGAAACAATAAATGATTGGTTGTGTGTATACCAATTCTATGAAGAGCATTTGCATTTGTCAAACAGGTTAAGCTTTGGAAATTAATATTTAATTTTCTCTTGAATGCAGTTGAGTTATGTTTAAAGTTTTGAAATTCGACCTATCATGAAACTCGGTTAAGCTTTTTTTTTCTTTTCTGTTTGGAGTTTTGGAACTTAACAAATCATGGCCGTCTAGTTTAATTTAATTTTTTTTTGCGTGTTTGAAGGCAGTTTCATCATTTCCATTTTTAATTTGTTTTTCTTATCTAATTTAATTTGGTTGTGTTTGTCTTCCTTCTCTCATGTCTATAGGTATTTAAATAGTTTCATGCTCGTTTTAAGTGGTATGTCTTTTTTGATTATCATGAGTTGTGCAGAGATGTTATTGGTTTCAATTCATCACATTTCCATTGTCAATCTACAAACCAAACCCAAATAGAAAGGAGAGAGTTAGCTGGTATCACTTTCATTCGCCCAAAATTGTCTCATTTTTGTGAATTAGCCTGTATCTAATTATACATGTGAAAATTGACTTCATGGCAGTCTTAGTGGTGGCTTTTCTATTTGTCTAATATATGAAATTATAGAAAATTGTAGTCATGGAACTTATGCCTATTTCGTCTGATCTATGCCTTGGATTGTGTTTTTGTGTTTGAATCTAGCGAATTATAATTATTTAATTTATCATTTATTTTATTTTTATTAAGTTATTTTTTTTCAAGTTTGTTAGTATCTTAATTAAATATTTTTATGATTTATTTTTTCAATAGAATTTCATCATAAACATAAACATCGATGACAATAAGAACTTAGAGGAGTCTATCGAATGTGATGAGCTGTGTTTTGGGTATGATAGTAGTTCTGATAAGGAGGAGGAAGATTTTATCAACAATGAGGGTAAATTTAGTGAATCCATGGAGGTATCAAATTGTAGCTATAAAATTCAAGAAGTTGAGAAGAAGTTAAATGAATTAAGCTATGATGACATGTAGGGTATTGAGTTTGATACTGTTGATCAATGTTGTGATTTTTATAGAAATTATGCTAGAGTGCACGGTTTTGTTGCGAGGCTTGACGAAAAAGGACAAGATTTCAATGGAAACATTAATATGCGATAGATGGTTTGTAAGAGAGAGGGTACACATAAAAAAAGTACTTGGAGATGGAGAATAGAAAAAAGATCACAAGCTAATCACACGTGTAATGTGTCAAGCAAAGATTATATTTCACTATGACTTGATTTTACAAAAGTGGCGGGTCACCAAATTTGAAGAGACTCACAACCATGACCTCATCCCACCTAAGTATATCCAGTTCGTTCCGGCATATCGAACAATGACTGACGCTGATAAAGCACAGGCTGATAGTTTGCATTTTATGGTGTTAGAACTTGTCATATAATGGGGTTCATGGTGGCACAAAAAGGAGGCCCGAACATGGCGGGATTCACAAAAAAAGATCTATATAACCATTTTGACAGATCGAGGCGTGCTAAGATAAAAGATGGTGATGCACATGCAGCATTGAGTTACCTAATTTCTAAGGCAGATGAAGATCCACTATTGCAAGGAAAGTTTACTTTGAAGGATGGTAAGCTTGATAATTTAGTGTGGGCTGATGGATCTAGCATCACTGATTACCAATGTTTTGGTGATGTGTTGGCCTTCGACACGACATACCAAAAAAATAAGTATAATAGGCCGTTGGTTGTCTTCTCAGGAACAAATCATCATGGACAAACATGCATTTTTGGTTGTGGTTTATTATCCGATGAGAAGCGGGAAACCTATGTTTTGGTGTTGAATATGTTCATGGAGATAATGGGTAATAAACAACCTATAGCCGTGGTGACAGATGGAGATCTTGCAATGAGGGAGGCAATAAAAGAAGTTCTTCCAAACGCTGCACACCGTCTTTGTGCATGGCATCTATACCGTAATGCCTGTGAAGCTATAAAAAATTCAAAATTCTTAGATGGGTTAAAGCTCTTAATGTATGGAAATTTTTTCCTGAAGAGTTTGAGAGAAGATGGCATAACTTGATATCTGAGTACGGGCTTTTTGAGAATGAATGGTTGCAAAAGACATACGGGATCAAAGAAATGTGGGCTTCCTCATATTTAAATGATAAGTTTTTCGGTGGAATCAGGACTACGTCACAATGCGAAGGTATCCACTCCTTGATAAAGAATTACATTAGTAAAAAGTGCTACCTGTTGGAATTGATACACAACTTTAATGAAGCATTGACATAGTATCGGACAAATGAACTCTTATCCGATTTTAAATCATTGTTTACAACTCCTGTGTTGACGACGTGTCTTCAAGACATTGAGAAGCAAGCTGCCGATATTTTTACTAGAAACATGTTTAAAGAGGTTCGGTGTGAGATAGAAGAAGCTGGCAAATTAAATGTTGTTACACATTCAGTAAGCAACAATGAAGTTAAGGTGAGAATAAATAAATACAGGCAACTCGGGAGGGAATGTGAAGTACAATATGATAAAGTCACTAAAAAGTTTGCTTGTGATTGTCGTTTGTTTGAAAGTCGTGGCATTCCATGTTGTCATATTCTCTGTATTATGAGACATGACCACATCGATATCATTCCTGATACTCTTGTCTGCACGAGGTGGACTAAAAATGCTAAGAAGGATTATGTATGTTCAGTTACATCCACAGAAACTGACTCTGAAAATATTGCTGGTATTAGATATGGTGCTCTAGCAACACTGTGTTTCACATTATGTGAGTCGGCATCAAAGAATCGAGATGACTTCATGGAGATTAGAGATGACATTTTTGGACTAATCCAAAAGCTTAAAAAGAGACGCGATCCCGAGTCCAAGGTTCTTTCTAATGCGTGTATGGTCGGTGACCCAACTGTTGTGAAGACAAAGGGAGCCCCTCGTCTAAATAGATGGGCAATAAAATCTCGTAAGTGTTCTCATTGTACATGTCGTGGTCATACGATTCGAAGGTGTCCCGAATTATACAGCAGAGACGTCCTACATACTAGTCATCACCAATCGAGTGATGAACTCAATGATGTGAAGGTAATTTTAATTTTCTGTTTTATCAAAATTTTTAAAGATTATTTATCTATTTATTTAAATATTGTCTAATGTATTTTATTATATTGTAGAGTTATTCTGAGGAAGAAACAAATTACCAAAGCAATGATGAGAGCAATGTTCAGAGTGTAGATCGCAGATATTTTAGTGACAATGGAACAAATAAATTAGCTACACAAAAGAATAAGAATGGAGTTAAGGCTACCAAGGTATGTTAAAGTGAACATCAATATATAAATTTGCCTCTTCATAAGAACCATTATTTTTTTGTTTAATATATTTTTTTTTCAAAAACAGTAATTTGTAGCAATTTTATTATATATGCATTTTAATTTTAGATTTCATTAAATATATACTTACTTAATCATGTCATATGAGATGCCTATATGTAGGATACAAGAGTTGATGACACAAGTCTAAGGTCCAAAAAGCATAAACGAAGATGTTCTAATATACATAAGGCACATAAGGTTTGTATCGTGAATGGATTACACATATAATAGTAGTGTTTTTTTTTTAACTAATAAAATATTAAACTTTTTTTGTGTGTATTTTTTTAGAGTGGACAACCAAATAACCATGATATTGGAAAAACATGTCAACCTAATCTAATAGATCATGTGAAGCTCCAGAACCAGCATTTGAATGAATTACCTGTGTATCCTACCTTTTCAGGATTTTCCGTTCCATCTTATCATCCATACAATGGAACACCATTGTACCAGTCATATTCTCCATATTATTATAATGTGCCTAATGAAAATCTATTTTGGAATGGAGAGGTTCATGATCTTAATAAAAATAGAAAGCAGTGACTCGTGACAGGAAGTCTTGGTATGGAGAAGGAAGAACATACAAAAAATTTTTATTTTAAAACTTATGTGACGACATTTTATTGTTTTATGAATGAAATTTTCTGAACTAATTTTAACAGTTTAATTATTGAAATGTGGCCTATATAAGATTGAGCATGAACTTAGTTGATGGTCCAATATATAATTTTATTACCATCTTACCTTTTTAATTTGTTTATCGAGATTAAGCCCAATATTTTTTTGGTGACTAGATTAAACCCAATTACAAGCACAACATTAATCTTAATATCATGTTTGTTAATTATTAAGTATTAATTTATGCATCAATTTTGTATATCTCCTGTTATTCATAATCTGTCACACGATATTAATAATGAATTGATGTGAGATTTAGTTATAAAAACAAAAATTAATTAAATAATAAAATAATTATTGACCACAAATTGATTCCCAGAGTTGACTATGAACCAATTACATAGGAGATTGACCATGAAACAATTAGTTGAATGAATTGACAATTAATGCGTATCTCATAATTGCAATAACAACTTAATTGCAACATATTAATAAATTAGTAAGTTTTATTTAAAAAAAAGAAATAAATCATTTACTTATAATCATTTATTATTGTAGTAATATATTGGTAACGTATATATAAAGTTATTTAATATGTATTTTTCTAATCATATATCAAGTTGTAACGTATTAATAATTTAATAGAATATATTTTAAAAAGGATAGCAAAAATTATTTATTTACTTTTAAATCTTAACCCTAATGTTAAATGTTAAATAGGATAACATAAATGTATTTAAAATAGGATAACCTAAATATTACTATAAATGCCAATTTATCAACGCTAAACTCTAATCAAGTAAGTGAATAATGGTTTAACTTATTACTATATGCTTAAATTTGAATTACGTGAACTAGTAGATTTGAATTATATGAACTTAAAACTCAAACCCTAATCATTAACTTCTAAACTTTAAACTATAATATCTAAAGTCTAAACCCTAAACCCTAATTATTAAAAAAATTTTAAAATTGTTATTATTGGATTATCGAACCGGCCAAGAATGGGCCGATCGAATCGAACCGAAATCCGGCCAATTTTCAAATTTTTCACCAAAACGGTCCCGTTTTGTTCATTAATAAGGAAAACGGTAAAGTCCTGAACCCTAATCCACTTCCTCTTTCATTGAACACTTACTCACTCTCCCTAACTCGGCCAGCTGTTTCGCCGCACGGCTCCACACCTCTGTGCTTTAGAAGGCACCCTCATGCCCTAACTCTATAATGAAGCCTCACTTGTCCTCATCTTTTATAAGATTATAAGATTTTGGCTGATGAAATTTCATGTAATGCTTTAAATTTGTAATGTATTTAAAGGTTTACATTAGATTATAATTATATTTTAGGATGTTTATTTATAATTTATTTATATTTTTTATTATAAAACAGTTTTTTCCAAGATTCTGAAAATCGAACCGGACCGGCCGGATCGACCGGGTTAACTGAAAACCGGTTAGTAGGCCGGTCCGGTTAACGTCTAAAACTAGCCTGCAAAAAACCGGCAAAAAACCGACCGAATTTTTTGAAGCTCTGGTTCTCCTCTTCAGCATAAGGCATCGTTTTGGTAAAAAAAAAAAAGAAGAAAAGAAAAATGCGTAGAAGACCCCAATCCCCTCTCCCTTCTATCTCACTCTCCGTATTTACTAAAATGGCAAAATCTCTAACCCTGTTAGAGCAAACAGCCGCCGCTACTCTGTGCTTGCTGTGAAGCCCGCTTTGTCCACGCCGTCGTCGGTCGTGAGTACTTCAATTTTCGCCGTTCTTTATCAACATATTCTTCGTGCTCCTCTTTATTTTCATTGATTTCCTCCCTTTATTACTTTAGTTCTATGACCGGTCCAGTTTTCGCAACTTTGGTTTTTTCGCTTATATTACGGTTGAACCAATTGAAGCAGTAAACCAGTAAATCAGTGATTAAAACGGTTTAAATCTTAAACTCTAAACTCCTAGGTCTAAACCCTAAACCATAGATTCTATACCCTAAACCCTAACTTCTAAACCATAAACCGTAAACCTCAATTTGAATTACATCAACTAGTAAATTTAAATGACTTGAACTTAAAACTCGAACTCTAATTATTAAATTATAAATCATAAACCCTAATATCAAACTTCTAAACCTTAAACTCTAAATTCTAAACTCTAGATCTGAACCCATAAACAGCGTATGTTAAGTAAATACTTTATGTTAAATAATCTTATATATAATTCTAATAATTAATATTAATCTTTAAATATTATATTCTAGAATATTTAAAAATTTATTTAATTCTTTTAGA
>NC_029772.3:5646218-5674142 GCF_000817695.3 Arachis duranensis
CTAAAATGGTAAAATCTCCAACCCTATTAGAGCAAACAGCCGCCGCTACTCTGTGCTCGCTGTGAAGCCCGCCTCTGTCCACGCCGTCGTCGGTCGTGAGTACTTCAATTTTTGCCGTTCTTCATCAACATATTCTTCGTGCTCCTCTTTATTTTCATTGATTTCCTCCCTTTATTACTTTAGTTCTATGACCGGTCCAGTTTTCGCAACTTTGGTTTTTTCGCTTATATTACAGTTGAACCAGTTGAAGCAGTAAACCAGTAAATCAATGATTAAAACGGTTTAAATCTTAAACTCTAAACTCCTAGGTCTAAACCCTAAACCATAGATTCTATACCCTAAACCTTAACTTCTAAACCATAAACTGTAAACCTCAATTTGAATTACATCAACTAGTAAATTTAAATGACTTGAACTTAAAACTCGAACTCTAATTATTAAATTATAAATCATAAACTCTAATATCAAACTTCTAAACCTTAAACTCTAAATTCTAAACTCTAGATCTGAACCCATAAACAGCATATGTTAAGTAAATACTTTATGTTAAATAATCTTATATATAATTCTAATAATTAATATTAATCTTTAAATATTATATTCTAGAATATTTAAAAATTTATTTAATTCTTTTAGAAAAATTAATTAAAATAATATTTAAAATTTTTATAATTGATTTAAAAAATATAATAATATTAAAAAATAGATCATATATTTTTAATATAAAGTGAAAATTTATTAACGTACGAATCCACAAAATAGGAAACTCACAAATTATATGTAATTATGTTTATAATAGGTCAAATTGAAAAACTTTCAAAATAAATATAGAAAGTTCTAATTAGTAATGTGTAATGGACTAAAATCAATCAACTTGCCTAAAACAAAAATGGAAATGGCCTTTTGAAAATATGCACTAAACTACACTATAAAATTAATAAAATTAGTTGATTACATCTTACTAATACACATAATTTTTCAAATCAATTCATTCTTTTCATTTACAAGAATCCATGGATGAAGATGGAGTTAGCGAAGCTATGTCCAAACGAACTAAAATTGATGTCCAAATCGATCTTATTGAGATATCTTCCTGGTTTTTTACATAATCTTCTTTTGTAATAATGTATTTTCTTAAAAAAAATTATTAAGTACTAATATAACTAATTATGTATCTTATGATTTTTTTTTTCTTTTTCATACAGTCACGATAACACAATATTATTTGAGCACAAAAAAAACTCAATCATGAAGGAAGAAGAAATCAAAGCACCAGAGGTGAAGTTCATCACTTAAAAATGGTATTTTGAAAGAATAATAACTTGTTTTAAAATAATTTCATGTCTTTAACAAGTCAACAATAAAAAATATGAAGAAATGGATATACAACTCAAGCAAATGGAAGAAACTGTTAATAATCTTCAAAAGATGTATTCTATCAACCAACCAAATTTTTCTACTGGTTTACATCAACCCATAATGCCTTTCTTCCACCTTATACCGCCAAATTTTTATGGTCCTTTTCCAGGATTTACTCAAACCTCACCTCCATGTACACCTCCTTCGATTCACATGCATATGCCTCCATATCCTCCTCCCTTTGCATCCCATATTCCCAGCACACCACTAACCGATGCTATTATGGGAAAACTCAAGTCTCCCATAGACAAAAGTACTAAAACAATAGCCAAGAAGACTAACGTTAATGCTGGGTGTAAAAAAGAATTACCACGCAAAGGTTCAGTTGGAAAAAAACTCTATTCTCCAAAATCGTCACCAACTGAAATTCCAAAGTCTTTGTTGGGTAAGGGTTCTCCAACTAGATATTCCATCAACCATAACACTTTGCCAAACTTAAGTTTGCGCCGAAACGACTCTGGAATTGAAGCACCATTTGTAAGTTATAATTTTTTGTTTTTTTTAAGTGAATCTTTTAAAGATTTTAAATTTCTTTGCATTCAAAAATTTTAGTGTTACAAGAATTTTCTAATTTATTTTTATGTATTGGTTCAATTACAGTGACTTTCGGTTGTATTTAGACCACCTGCTGAAATGGAATTAGATGAAACAGACATAAAAGTGGCTACATATATATTTGGATCTGACAAAGAAGATGAAATTAATAGGTAGATATGATATATAATTTACATTTTTTTTACTGTTTTGTAACATTATATATAAGAATTTAAATAATTACATTTTTTAATTGCAAAAAAATTATAACAGACATGAAATTTTAGCAAGAGGTTCCAAGTTTGATGCAAATAGGGACAGTTTTTTCAACTTAATTCCTAAGGGATGGATTGATGAAGATGTAAGTATTTTTTTTCTTAATTATCATTTTTTTAAAAAGATAAATATAATTATATTAATTTTCATGTTTTATTGTCTAAAAAAAATGAGCCAACTGAATCTGATTTTTTTTTTGTATTTAGATACTATGTGTGTATGCTCATATGCTAACTAACGAGGAAAGGTCAGATTTGGGATATCTAAGACATTGGTATATGCCTACTGTGTTTTCTGTAAGTAATTAATTATTAATTACTAATTACATGTAATTAACTTATTTTATTCTTATATATTATACTCCTATATCGTTAATGTATATTTTTACATTTGTTTAGAAACTTGCACTCATAGAAAAAAATCCTCCTTCCAAAATGATAGTACAGTATCAAAAATCTTTTATGGAAAAGGTAGAAACTCTTCATAAGGTAAAAATACTTTAACTTAAACTAAATATAACTTCAATATTCAATACTTACTTTTATTAAAATTTATTTAATTTGATTTTATATTTAGATATTTGTGCCTGTCAATGAAGACAACATCCATTGGTATCTTGTTGTGTTTGATATGCACGAACGTCAGATAATTTGGTTGGACTCTAAGCCAAACTATGACAAGATGGAGAGAAAAGATTTTAATATTAGGAAGCTGGTAATTATTTAAATCTATAACCTTAACATCTATGATTCATATGTAAATTTTTGTATAGGAGTAGTGTTTAACTAATTTAACTTAACTAATTAACAGGCTATGTACATTGAAGAGATGTTTCAAGATGACTCATTTTATGATCTTGAAACCACTGTTAGGCCTAAAGTTTCTCCCAAAGCATATAGAAATAGGAGAACAAAAAATTGGCTCGTAATGATCTAATCGTATCTCTACTTTATTTCTCTTATATTATGTTGTATACTTTTTTATATGTGTTTTTTTTTCTACACTATTAAAATAGTAATGATTGTGGAATTTGGGTAGCAACTTGGATGAAAGATTGTGCTAAAAATGACAATTATTCCATCAAGGTACGCACACTTTAATATTATTTAATAATTATTAGTTACTTTTAAATTAATGGTTTGTTACTTATTATTTTTTATTTCAATTATAGATTGACGACACAACAAGAATGCGCATTGCTCTTGATTTGGTTATTAAACCATACAATACAAAACAAGGAGTCATTTTAAAAGCTGCAGAAAAGAACTACAAGAAGATTGAAGAGAAAAATAAAAATTTAGTTAAAAAGTAATTTTATTTGAGTTTAAATTTTTTGTTGGAACAATGTGGTAGAATTGTTGAGATCCTTATATGTAGTTTTTAATATCCATTTTTGGAATTTGAGATATAAGTTTCCTTACTTTTATATTTTACAAAATTTTAACAAATATTTTTTCAGAAATTAAATGCTTAATTTGAGTATTACTTTTCATGAGTCATGACTTATTAATACATGTACATTTTAATTTCATGATGGATTCATGCCTTGAATGAATTCAATTCAATTAATGGCTCAAAATCATGATGGATTCATGCATGAATGCATTCAATTGAATTAATGACTTTTTAATACGTGTACAAATTCAATTTCATGATGAGTTAGATAAGCATGTAAATATTAAAATTTTTTAAATCTACCCACACCTTTCTCAAATTATGATCTATACATATTTAGTGGCATAATACAATTGAAGTCATTGTTTTTATACCCCAAATTAGTGCCGTTACAATTTTTTTATTTTAAAAAAAAACTATTTCGATTTTTTTATTTAAAGATACTATAATTTAATTTATTGTCATTAGGCATATCTTAATAAATTATTAATACGTTACTAGTTTATACTTAAATGGTGAGAATAAATGTTAAATAATGATTATTTATTTATATGATTATTAATACGTTTCTACATTAATTTAATTTATTGTTTTTATACTTGAATGATGACAATCAGTAATTAATATGATACTAATCAAGTTCAATTCAAATTTTAAAACATAAATCATTTATTTGTTTTTAGAATAATTTTTTAAAAGAATGATTTCAAAAAAGTAATATTGGTGAGATTATATGACAATTTCTTTTATTAAATAAAAAAAATTATAAATACATAAAAAATATTTATTAGTAATTATACATATATTAAAAATATTTGTTGACTATTAGCATTATTATTCAAGTAAATAATATATAATTTAACTTTCCAACTTTATTTGAAAAAATTCTTAAAGGAGATAATATTTTACTTTACTATTGTACTTAATAATAATGATGACAATAAATAAATAATACATTACTAATTAATTTTAAAAGTGAATAATTTCAAATATTGCTCATTTAAATACGTTACAAAAAAATAGTTGATCCCCAACTTTTTCTCTTTCTCCAACTTCTTCCATTTTACATACAGGCTAATTCACAAAAAAATAGCTGATCCCCAACCTCTTCTCTTTCTCCAGCTTCTTTCATTTTACATACAGGCTAATTCACAAAAATGAGACAATTTTGGGCGACTGAAAGTGAAAGTGAAACCAGCTAACTCTCTCCTTTCTATTTGGGTATGGTTTGTAAATTGGCAATGAAAATGTGATGAATTGAAACCAATAACATTTCTGCACAACTCATGATAATCAGAAAAGACATACCACTTAAAATGAACATGAAACTTTTTAAATACCTATAGACATGAGAGAAGGAAGACAAACACAACCAAATTAAATTAGATAAGAAAAACAAATTAAAAATGAAAATGATGAAACTGCCTTCAAACACGCAAAAAAAATTAAATTAAACTAGACAGCCATGATTTGTTAAGTTCCAAAACTCCAAACAAAAAAGAAAAAAAAAGCTTAACCAGCTTTATGATAGGTCGAATTCCAAAACTTTAAACATAACTCAGATGCATTCAAGAGAAAATTAAATATTAAATTCGCTCTTTTTAAACTTTTCTTGTCTTCCTTTTTTCATTCTTTTCTTCCTAAAACTTTAATCTGTTAAATTGACAATAATTTATTGTGGATAATGTTCTAATTCTCATTGTTAACCAGAATCTTAAAATGTGAATGGATGAGAAATACGAAGACTACTTCAAGGAATAGAAAGTAATCAGCAACCTGTTTGACAAATGCAAATGCTCTTCATATAATTAGTATACACACAACCAATCATTTATTGTTTCTTCTGTAATTTGGGGGTGATAATTAAACAAGATTCCAAATAGCAATTTTAGGATTAAACAGTGAACTTATATTGGCTCAACAATTGAAAACATAATTCCAATTAGGTGATTAATTACTTCAGATTCCAGAGTCAATCATAAAATATAGTGCAATTAATCTAGTTGATCAATCTATATAGTAGATATACAAGATAGAAAAATTGTATCAATGGCAGCAAATTTGTTTCATAAAGAAATCAATAAAAATAAAATTCACCGTTTGAACATGCAAGCATCGAAACAATCCCATAACAAAAAAAATGAAATTTATTATTTAAACAGAGGATAAATGCCTAACCTAACGTCAGGGGTGTGGTGATGGAGAGCGCCGCTACGCTGGTGGATCAGAGGCGGCGAACATAGGAGTCACGGAGGCTCAGGACGTGAGAGACGGCGGCGACACAGCTGTTGGAGGCGGAAAGAGGGGGCGCTGTAATCGTGGTCACGGAGGCTAACGACGGGTGATGGAGATGGAGATAGACGAACACCTGTGAGATAGAAGGGATCTGGCGGTGTCGGTGAGCGGCGGCGGTGAACGGCAATGGTGGAGAGGTTCAGATATGAAGGGTTGGGTGTTCAGCCAGTGGGTGTTTTGGTAGGAAGAGAAAACTGATGGGAAAGGGAAGAGGTGTTTTGTTCAGCTCTGATTTTGGATAAAATCCCCAAATTAAGTGAAACTTAGAACGAATGGAAACAGAAACTGGCAGAAATTTGCAGGGACGGTGGAGACGATAAAAATTAGGAGAAGGAGAAGAAGAGATAGAATAACCTCGTTGAGTGTTGATCACAATTACAAGTAGTCGCAGATAGCGTGATGAGGATTATTTATTTTAATTTTGTTTTAATTTTAATAAACAAAAATGTTTAATCATAGTTAATCATATATGATTAAAGTATATACGTATTCGTATTTGTATACAAATAATATTTAATATACTTTTAAAATACATTAAATTTTAAGATTTTAAAATTATTTAATTATTAATTGACTAGGATTAATGATACCACATGTCTATATTATATTGGTCCACATATATAAGGTATGAATTTTAACACAAATGTTGAGGTACGAGAGCAATCACCAAATTTGATCTTTCCTCTTCAATTCCTCCACGATTTTCAATAAAATGGATAAAAGTGGATACATAACTGGAAATCGTGAACGTCAACACTGAAAAGGCCTTTTTATTTAATAAATATTAAAAATTAATTAATTACAAAAAACGCATATGAATAAAAAAGTGGATAAAAATGAGTATGCCAAGTCATGGGAGCCGCTTGCGAAATGAGATTCGTCATCAATTCTTCTCAGACGCCCCGTAAAATGGAAGCCGACGTGGCGAAGCTCGCCCTCTGCGAATTGGAACCGGCGTGTCCAATCAGCTGACAAGCGCACGCGAATTGGAAGCCACTCACTTGCGGTACCAGTGAGATGGAGCACCTCTGTGGGGTCACCGCGAATCGGCCAAATCTAATGACAGCTGCCATGAAATAGCTATTTTGTTGTTGCCACCCGCGCCAAATGGGTACCAGCAGTCAAAGCTGCACTTTCCACTGTTTGCAATTCCAGTACGAACATGCACCGGTTGATGAAGGTGACAAGGGTTGGAGGAAGCAGCATTTATGTAATATAAAAAGATTTTAAGAGGATTAATTTTTTTATTTCTCACACAAAATTGATGATGATACGGTGGGAGAGAAAGAGAAAAAAATGTAATAACATTGTGGATAAATTTTTTTTATTAAAATGAGTGAGATTAATAATGCTGAAGAAAATGTTTAATTAGTTTAATCAATTTTATATTTCTGCACATTTATTTGAGAATGTTAGTTTTTGTATGTATCAATAAAAATTGTTATTAATCATACATTTATAATTTTTTTAGATTATCATTTTTATTTTAATATTTATTGAATATGAAAAAAAAACATTTGTTAATATTATTTTGATTATTGTTTAGGTTATTATTTTTCGTCTTTCTTGTTGTTATAATTCTGTATTGATATTTTTTACATGTATTATTTTTATCGCTTATTATTATTATTAACATGCTTTTGAAAAAAAATTTACCATTTGATTTTTCAGCCAACACGTTTCTTAAGTTTGCATGTTACACCAGTTGACTTTTTCTATCAGAAAACCGCTTGATCCAAGCATGAAAATTATATGGCAGAGGTTTGTGCCCTATTTACGACATACATCGATTAGCACATTTGTCCAAAGATAGCTTCAAAAATATATATTTTTCACTTCCATGGAGTGAGTGTATCGTTTCATGGGGTGAGTGTATCGTTATTTTAGAGGATGTTTCAATGCAGTTAAAATTATCTATTGATGGAGAGTTTGTGAGTGGTACTTTGAAATTATAGAGCAAATTCTATTAAAAAAATGATTTAACTGATTTGATTAAATTTTTGTCTAATGACTTAACTTTACGTAAAATTGACTTCACCTGAGTTTTAACCATATAATAATGGTGTGAAAAATTTCTTGATGATGTTCCAACTGAATAGGTGAGAAAACATAAAATCAAGATTCGACTTCAAAAAATGCCCGTTCGATACTCCAGATAACACCCTCATACAGTACATACGTTATTAATGTCCGTACTGCATGAAGGTTGAGTGGCATGTGATTATGCATGTGATTCAAGTGAAAGTGAATGGGAAATAGGACAGGAAATCCGCTTTCATTTCGCATGGGACACAATGAATTGTGATTCATCATTGTGGGTATCCAAAATTACTCTTTTAAAATTATGATCGTATGAGCTAAGTGGTTAAAAAATAATATTTGTGTGAGAGTTCGATATTTTAGAATAAATATTTTATTTAATTTTTTCAGAAATAATATGTATTGAAATAAGATAAGATAAAATAATAAAATTAATGTACATAATAAAATAAAATAAAATAATGATATAGAATTTTTTGTGATTTAAGTCTAATATACTAAAAAAAGAGGTTTAAAATGATATTATATTAAGACGATTTTAAAGAATCATCGTAATTTTTGAGTATTACGATGTTTTAAGTTGTTGTATAAAATGGCAGTTTTGAAAAATTCTAGTAGTTTAAAACTGCCATTATTAAAAAAACAACAACAAAAACTCTATCTGATTCAATCCTAAAATTGCACTTCGAAAACGAGGTTACTACTATGTTAGAGGAAGGATGAAACAAAAACGATGCTGCCACTGTAATCTGTTCTAGCGAGAGACGCGTTGTCCTTTGACTAGAATATCCTCTCCTTCGAGATTCTATGTTGTGAACCGAAATACTCTCCTTCTTATCTCCTCTAGTGACGATTTCTCTCGCGACAATTTTCTCCGACGGTGCGTTCTCTTCCGGCTACTACAATTTCAGCAGTGTTCTTCCTCATCGAACTACAAAAATGCAAGTTTTTCTTATTTTTGTCGATTACAAGACCTCTCTTAATTTTTCAATTCTTTTAGGATTATATTTTGCATTTACAGTGATTTATTTATTGCTGTATGTGAATTCATATTAGGATCTATTCGTTTTGCAGCTATACAAATTTTGTTAATCGTGGAAGTGACATGTATCTAGGATAATGAATTAAGATAATTGTTCTTGTTGAGTTTGGCCGGTGTTGTTCTTGCTGAGTTTGGCCGATGTATAGCTCGTTCGTCGATGAATGTCTTCAAACTTCTCGTCGGGATGAGTTATACGTCGGTAAGGAGAGAACAAGGGGGTGTGTACCTGCAAAAGACACTCCGACGCTCATGTCAGTAAGTGTTTAAGAGGTATATAATAATTCTATGAATATAGAATGTAAGACATGAAATGAAAGTTATCATGTGTTATGTTGTGTTTATAATAATTCTATGAATATAGAATGTTATGTTGTGTTTATAATAATTCTATGAATATAGAATGTATCCTTGAGATTAGATATAGAATATTCTTTTTATAGGCATAAAATTGATGAATAGAATTGACATTATGACCGTTTGGTCATTAAGATAGAAATGATGGTCATTAAGTCGGTAATGAAGGTGTCAGTTACAAAAAAGATACAAAAACACTCGAATACAATATCAGTTTATACATTACCTTACTCTTCATAAATATTGCTACCAGTCTATTACGGTCTTCCATCTTCTATCTTCTAGTTAAAAAATTGAAATTCAATGGAAGGTAGACATATGGACTTCAAGCTCAAATGTCTCAATATCTTAAATTTGTTGGAGTGTTGGTGACTAATAAGAAAAAACAGTGGAGAGAAGGAAAGGCCGACATCATTACTTGTGTAAAGTTTTGACTCCTTTGGTCAGAGTTGTAGATCCAATTTGTCATTTTCTATATTCATAGTGATTGTCTTTTCTTTTGAAAGGGTTTGAATTTGTCTTCATTATTTTATCTATCATTATGAATTATCCTGATTTGTCTGTACTGTATAGAGATAACGTTAAATTATACCATAACAAATACATCAAAACAGGAGGAAATTATTGAATAAAAAATTCATTTTTACAACAAAAAAAATTATAAGTTTCTATTTTGTGAGGGAATATATATTTTGCTAACAAAATTTTAGTTTTGCCAGCATAATCATAAATAAGAAGCAACTCGGAAGGAAAACAATAATTTCAAGAGTTCTATGCCGTATGTACATCTTGTATTCATAATTACCATCTTAAAATTTATAAGTCAAAGAAATTAAATATTATGATCATAAACAAACAAGATAACTAAAGAAAAAGTCGGTATGAACATATAAGTATTGATAAGTTAGCATGACTATTTTTGTTCAAATACATTTTGTTCTTACCTGACCGAACCGAGGTATAGGTCGTTCCTTCTGGTAAGGTCGGCAAGCTTCCAAGATGCGTCCCAAACTTCGTCGGCAAGAGAGAGGTGGAGGTGGGTACCTGCAAAGGCACTCCGACGCTCAAGTCAATAGGTGAAGATATATGAGGACTTTTTCTTAGAAAGATTGCATACCTCTTTCGTTTATGTCCTTTGCTTTTATACTTGTTCGGATTGGGATGACCGTTCTATTTAGGTCGTAACGCCTGAGGAGAGAATTAGTCACATGTCCGACGTTATGGGAATAAATGCTGATTATTGCGAATGTTCGGCCATTATTGTGGGTGCGTTACCGAGCTATAATTCGTAACCGATCTTACTGGTCATATCACAGCCCCCAAGCTTAGCCTAGCCTTGAGGAGACGGGTTGAGCTTTTTGACGAGTTATAGCTCGGTGTATGGAGCCCCCAGGTCAACGTGGCTCACTCAGCAGTATTTTCTCTCTTCCTTTTTTTTTATGATTGGAGGGTTCAAAATGTATTAGTATAGGGCCTGTTTTGGGCCTTGTGCAGAGTCATTATTGTGATTGGGTTCAACTTCCCAAGTTGGTTTGTAACCGTTCCAAGTGGGTGTTAATGAACGGTTTAGATTTTTTGATGGAACTGAAAAGTTCATTTAATTAGCGGCTTGGAATGTGGGTGGTTTCTGTGTTTTTTCGTTTAAGTGTGAAGCTTCAGTTTTTCATAGAAGCATGAGTACTAGAGGTTAGTAAACCATCTTTACTTCTACCTTTGTTAAATTTTTCCTTGAGAATGGGTGATAAAAAGAAAAAGTTTTTACCTCAAGTCGAAAGTGTTGAGGATTATAGTTGGGTTGACAGGGACGTGCACATACGGGGGTCATTGTTTTCTGATGTTGAGAGTGTCAACCGGGTGAATCTGGGTAGGATAGCTAGGGCTGGGTGTCGGTTAGAGTTGTTGCCATGCAGCCGGTCTGATCGCGTTTTTCATAGAAGAAATGATTTTCAAAGCTTTTATATGTATAGTTGCGTCATGGAGGAGTTGCGAGTGAAGCTTCCTTTTACAAGTTTCGAATGTAATGTCTTGAAACAACTGAACTGTGCGCCCTCCCAAGTACACCCTAATGGCTGGGCCTTTATTAGGTGTTTCCAAGGCTTGATGGATTTCCTTGAAGTTGAATCGGATTTAGAACTGTTTTTTTGTTTGTTTCAGGCTAAGGGGGTATGGAAAGGTCTGTGGATTAACTTGAATAGTACACCAGGTTTTTCAGTTTTTAAACTTTATAAATCGTCTTTTAAAGATTTCAAGGAAATGTATCTGAAAGTGAAATCGATTGATGAAGAATTTCCGTTTTATATTGATGAACATTTGGGGGAAAAATTTCCTATGTACTGGTGTTGCCACCCGCAACACATACTTGGCCCCGAGCTCATAAATGGTCAAAATGAGTGTATAATCTCATTTCTGCTAGAGATGGTTGAGAAAAATGGTTTAATTTCAGTTTCTGATTTACTTCCTTGGGAGGAAGATAAGGGCTCTGTTATAGAATATTTTGGTAAGGAGTTGAAAAACTTTTTTCTAGTGTTACCTGTTTGTGATTTCTTAGCTAAATGTCTGTTCAACGTTTTCAGCTGGTACTTTTCCAGGGGTGACCGCATCGAGCTTAAGGTCTCGATTTAAATCAAAAAACTTTGAGGGTTCGTCGTCTAATCAGGAAAAGGCTGATGGGGGTGCCGAGGTTAATCAGCCCCTGCCGAGGAAGAGGGCAATTGTTTTTAAGAAGAGGAAGTCAGAGTCAGCGTTGTCAGGTGATATACAGGGTAAGGAGGAAAATGTTCAGCTGGATGACTTGTCAAACTTCTTGATGAAGCAACAGAGGCTACACTTTTTTGAGGAGGAAGGTGAGAGCTCATCGGTGTGGAATAAGAAGTTTCCTTTTAACATTGTGGCTGATGAAGTCGTTCAGACTGTGACGGATATTAGGCGAGTAGAGGAGGTTGGGGATATAGGGGTTGATCAGTTTCTACAGGTATTTCTTGTTTGTTTTCTCTCTTTTTTTTGTGTTTTTTAAACTGAACTTTGATCTGTGGGTATTAGGTATTGGGGTTTCGGCTAGCTTGCATCGGTCGTAGTCAAGAGAAAAAACACAGGAAGTCGATTGGTGAGGTTTCGCAAGTTGCCGAATTAAAGGAGCAACTCTTGCTGAAGGAAGCAAGCATAGCTGAGTTGAAGAAAAAGTTATCTGAGGTTGAGACTGAACTGAAGGTCCAAAAAGAGTGTCATGAGGAAATTTCTGGTTTGCTGAAGAAAAAAGAAAATGATTTGTCGAGTTTGAGTTCTCAGGTGATTGAGGTGTCGGCGAAGATGAAAGATCTTGAGAATTGTAAGGAAGGAGACATTTTAGATGCCTTTGCTGAGGGGTTCCAACGAGCTGTTAATCAGGCGAGGTTTTTGTTTCCGGAAGAAGACTTTTCGGCCATGGATCCTGGCAAAGTAATTCGGGATGGTAAGCTTGTTGATGATGAAGAGGAGGGAGGTGACAGTTTAAATGACTGATATTTTCTTTTGAAAAAATTTTGTGTATCTGGTTCGATTTGAGAATCTGGTGACTGAACATTAATATTTTGTATTTAAGTGTTTATCTGTGAAAAACTGTTCCGATTGGGGTTTGTTTGTTTCCCAATCGTGTATTTTGTTGCCTTTGGATGGCTTTAATGACGGTTTGGATTGTGATATTTGCGCATTCGTATAAATATAATGCGACTTTTGGATAAGATCTGTTTCTCCTTCAAAGGAGTGTAATTTTGTCTAGAATAAGTCCCTTTCGGGGAATAATTGATCATTTTGGATTTATATGAAATGTAAATTACATTGTATGAACAGCAGTACCTGTGAAATGTTCTAATTTTTTCAAGGTAAGCCAGCCTCATTAAAACCTCCAGGAGCAAAAACCCTTTGGGAAAAATTCTCATGGTAGGAAAAAGAGTACTGGTCTGCTGGTTTGCTAACTGTAATATCGCTTTAGGGAGCCAACATTCCATGTGTTAGGTAATTTAGTGCCACTTATGTCTTCTAACTTGTATGCCCCTCGTCCGAGGACTTCTGATATTTTGTACGGACCTTCCCATGTTGCTGCAAGTTTTCCATGGGAAGGAGGTCGGCGGGCTTGTTCTGTTTTTCTGAGTACCAAGTCACCAGTGTTGAAGGACCTTGGTTTCACCTTCTGCCCATATCGTCGGCTGAGTTGTTGCTGTAGTGCTCGGTGTCGAATGGCTGCTGTTTCTCGTATTTCTTCGATTAAATCGAGGTCTGCTTGCCGAGCTTGATCATGTTCTTTAGCTATCGTCCTCATTGAGCCATGTGAGACTTCTATAGGGATCATAGCTTCAGATCCGTATACCAAACGGAATGGACTTTCCTTTGTTGTTGAATGAGCAGTAGTATTATATGCCTATAGTACTTCGGGTACAAGCTCGGCCCATAGTCCTTTTGCGTTGTCGAGCTTTTTCCTTAAAGCTTGGAGAATGACCTTATTAGCAGCCTCCGCTAATCCGTTTGACTGTGGATGTTCGACATAAGAAAAATGCTGTTTTATTTTAAGATTCTGCAAAAAAGCTTTAAAACTTTGGTCGATAAATTGACGGCCATTGTCAGTTGTAATATTACTCGGTATGCCAAATCTGCATATTATGTTTTTCCAAACGAAGCTTATCATTTGTGCGGATGTGATTTTTGCCAAAGGTTGTGCTTCAATCCATTTGGAAAAGTAATCAATTGCAACTACCAAGTATTTTACCTGTCTTGGAGCGGTGGGGAAGGGTCCTAGAATATCAATTCCCCATTTTTCGAATGGCCAGCTTACCGTTGAATGATGAAGATGCTCTGCCGGTAGATGAATGGTCGGCGAATGCCGCTGACAATTATCACATGTTCTGACCTTGTGTTTGCTATCTTCCCATATCGTCGGCCAGTAGAACCCGGCTCGGAGGATTTTCTGTGACAGGCTTCGAGCTCCAGAGTGTATTCCACAAATTCCTTCGTGTGCTTCGGACAAAACAAGTTCGGCGTCTGCCCTGTTTAAACATTTTAGTAAAGGTCGAGAGTATCCTCGCCTGTACAGGTTATCATTTAGCAGTGTATAATAGGAGGCCTGTCTTCTGAATTTACCTTTATTGTCAATGTGACTCGGGATTGTTCCAGAACGGAGGTATTGAATGTAAGGTTGTTGCCAATTATCGTTATCAACAATGTTTAGAACGTTATGTGTATCAATACTCGGCTTATCTAGTGTTGACTATAAAAGAGTAGTGGTGTGTGCCTGTGTAGTTGCTAATTTTGACAGAATATCTGCTCTATGGTTTTCTTCCCTAGGTATATGAATGATGTTGATTGTTGAAAATTTTTTTAATAGTTGATGGACAATATGCAGGTATTTTAATAAGATCGGGTCTTTTGTCTGAAAACTGTGGTTCACCTGTTGGACGACTAATAATGAATCACAGTAAACCCTTAAATTATCAATACGAAGATCGGTTGCTAACCTGAGCCCTGCGATGAGGGCCTCATACTCGGATTGGTTATTGCTAGCCTTGAATGAGAATCTGAGGGAGTGCTCGAGGACTATCCCATCTGAATTTTCGAGTAGTATTCCAGCGCCAGCGCCTTGAGGGTTGGAAGCCCCGTCTACAAACAAGGTCCAGGTTGGAATTGATGTGTCCGAGCATGGTTCCGTAAGTTCGGCGACAAAGTCAACTAGGTATTGGGACTTGACCGACCCTCGTGGCTGATATTGAATGTCAAATTCTGACAACTCAATAGCCCATTTAATTAGTCTTCCTGCTAATTCGGGTTTTGAAAGAACCTGCCGTAAAGGTTGTCCTGTTCTGACGATGATTGTGTGGCTTTGAAAATATGGTCGGAGGCGTCTTGATGAGAATACTAGTGCTAAGGCAAGTTTTTCCAACCTTGGGTAGCGAAGCTCGGCGTTTTGTAAGGACTTGCTCACAAAATAGACTGGCTGTTGGTTCCGATCTGTTTCTGTTACAAGTGCAGAACTGATAGCAGTGTCAGTAATGGATAAGTATATGTATAACGGCTCACCAGATTTTGGTTTTTGTAAGACAGGGGGTTTTGAAAGAAATTCTTTTAAATTCTGGAAAGCCATTTCACAGTCCTGATTCCATTCAAAATGCTTTGCTTTCTTTTTTAAACATTGAAAGAAATTTGACGATTTAGGTGCTAAGCATGGTAGAAATCTAGATAAAGCGGCTAATCGTCCTGTTAGCCGTTGAACCTCTTTTACTGTGGATGGGCTTTGCATGGTGAGTATTGCTTGACATTTTTCTGGATTTGCTTCAATTCCTCGGCTTGTGAGGATGAATCCGAGGAATTTTCCTCCCTGCACTCCGAAGGCGCATTTTTCTGGATTTAGCCTCATGTTGTATCGTCGGATCTGTCCGAAGATTTCAGCTAGGTCTTGGATATGAGAGTCGCCAAGCTTTGTTTTGGCGACCATATCATCAACATAAACTTCTATATTTCGGCCTATTTGCTGCTGGAAAATCTTATTCATTAGCCGCTGATATGTGGCTCCATAACCACATTGGCGAGCCATGTTGTAAATCGGATTTCTCTGATGAAGTTGGCATGAATGAGCTTTTGTACCTCGGCAATTGATGCTTGTCGCTTTTCGGTGCCGAGGTTTCTTTTTTTCTGCGAAATCGGCCGAGCTGCTGGATTTAGTGCCAATTTATGTGTTATAATAGAGGGATCTATTCCTGGCATGTCAGCGGAGGTCCATGCGAATAGGTCGGCATTCTCTTGCAAAAAGCTTGTGAGGCTTTTCCTGTCTTCTGGACTCATAGAAGTACCTACAAAAGTAAATTTTAGTGGATCGTCTTTCAAAGTGATTTTTGTCAACTCCTCGTTCGGTGTAGGCCGATCCTAAAAGTCGGCGCGTGGGTCAAGTTCGGATATTGTTATCTGTTCCGACTTTATGGAATTGACATGTGATTGTCCGACTTTTCTGAGCGGCTTGAGGCTCGTGTTGTAGCATTGCCTCGCCTCCTGGAGATCTCCGTGAACTGTGGCTATGATATTGTCCTGCACAGGAAACTTGACACAAAGGTGAACAGTAGATACAATTGCAGCAAATTTATTTAAAAAGGGTCTGCCTAATATAACATTGTATGGGCTAAAACAGTCGACTACAAGATATTGAATATCCTGTGTATTGTGTAATGGTTGCTCACCGAGTGTGGTTTGTAACCACACTGATCCCAGTACAGGAACTCGTTCTCCTGAAAATCCAACCAGGTCTCCCATGTATGGCTGCAGAATGTTGTTACTCAGCTTCATTTTTTCGAAGGTGGTGAAAAATAGGACGTCTGCACTGCTTCCTGGGTCGAGTAAAACTTTCCTTACTATCAGGTCTCCCAGCTGAATTGAAATGACAACAGGGTCGTCCAGATTGGTATCAGCACCGTTGAAGTCGGTTGGTCTGAAAGTTACTTCTGAGGTATTCGTCAATGGCCGAGGATGGCTTGGGGCATCCGTGATTGCTAGCATGGCCCTGTAAGTACATTTTCGGGCTGAGCTTGTGTGTCCTCCTCCAGCGTAGCCTCCGGAGATACAGTTTATTACCCCTCTAGGTTGCGCCGGTGCTTTTTCCTTTCCTTTTGAGGAGGTGCCAGCTGTTGACGTGTCGGGTGTGGGGCTAGTATTTTTCTGCATCTGCCCTGCAATAAATTTATCGAGATGTCCTTGCCTTGCTAGCCGTTCAAGGAGATCTTTGGCGATGACACATTCGTCGGTGGTGTGTCCGTGTTTCTGATGAAAAGTGCAATACTTCGATCTGTCAACACTTTTTGACTCGGGATAATTGCCAGCTTTGCGAGGAGGTTTGATCAGTTTGGAGTTTAATATCTCCTTTATAATGTCGTCTCTTTTTGTATTGAATTTGGTGTATGAGTCATATCGTGGAACCGGCTTAAATGCTTTTTTGCTATCCCGAGGTTTATCGTCGTCCTTATTTGTTGCCGATCTTTCCGTTTTCCTTGCTTGTCTGAGTTCTTCAACGTCGATCTGACCCTTGGCCTTTTCACGAAATTCGGCTAAAGTTTTTGGCTTGGTCACAGCGATAGTTTCCTGGAATTTGCCAGGGCGAAGGCCGCTTTTTATGGCGTGTAGATGAACTTCTGGATGGAGGTCGGGAATCCTCATGGCGACCTTTGTAAAGCGGGTGATATAGTCCTTCAGACTTTCTTGTGCTCCCTGTTTTATGGTCGTCAAATAGTCAGAATCGTGGAGATATATTGCGGATGCTGCGAAATGATCTTCAAACTGGGCAGCGAGCTCCTGAAAACGAGATATCGAATCTGCAGGCAAAGAACAAAACCAGTCAAGTGCAGGACCGTCTAAAAAAGATGGAAAACATCGACAAAGAATTGGATCGGATGCACCATTGACGATCATAATAGATCGGAACTTCTTGACATGTTGCTTTGGGTCACCCAACCCGTCGTATGGGGTTAAAGTTGTCGGCAGAGTGAATTGTCTGGGGAGTGGAAGTTCATTATATCTGCTGTAAATGGTCCTGCCGAGTTGTCAGGTTGTTCTTCTTTGTTGTCGGGTTGGGTTTCGTTATGCTACCGATTTCCTTCGTTGTCGCTTTGTGGCGTCTCCGAGACATGAGTTCGTTCGTTGTTTTCACGATCGTGGTTATGATGCTCTAGGCGAGCTTGTTCTAATTGTGCGATTTGGTTTTGCATTCTCTGGTTTTCCTCTGCCATTCGATGATTCGCTTGCTGAAGTTCAGTCACCATCCTCAGAAGTTCGGATGGAGTAGGAGGTGGAGCATCAGCCATGAAAGTGTGTGGAGATTTTTGGGGCCTGCCGCGAATGACGTTTTGAAATTTTTCGGCCCCACGGTGGGCGCCAATGTTCTTACCTGACCGAACCGAGGTATAGGTCGTTCCTTCTGGTAAGGTCGGCAAGCTTCCAAGATGCGTCCCAAACTTCGTCGGCAAGAGAGAGGTGGAGGTGGGTACCTGCAAAGGCACTCCGACGCTCAAGTCAATAGGTGAAGATATATGAGGACTTTTTCTTAGAAAGATTGCATACCTCTTTCGTTTCTGTCCTTTGCTTTTATACTTGTTCGGATTGGGATGACCGTTCTATTTAGGTCGTAACGCCTGAGGAGAGAATTAGTCACATGTCCGACGTTATGGGAATAAATGCTGATTATTGCGAATGTTCGGCCATTATTGTGGGTGCGTTACCGAGCTATAATTCGTAACCGATCTTACTGGTCATATCACATTTGGATTTGTTTAATTAAAATTTTTATTCGAAATATTTTGTAATTTTTTTTAAAATTGTGAAAATCTTGAAGAAGCAAATCAATTAAATCATGTAAAGAAAAAACAAACGAATGAGAAAGTGTAAGCTTCAGCCAACGTTTAACCATAATAGTTCCATGATTTTCTTGGACATTTCCCACAACATGTTGTCTAGTATTATTCCTAAGGAGATTGGTGTAATGTATTATCACTAGATTCTCAATTTGGGGAATAATAACATTTCTGGTAGATTCCTCAAGAGCTTCGCAGCATGAAGAACCTCAACATTGTTGATCTCTCCCACAATAGGCTCCATTGCTCCATTCCACAGAGCTTAACTAGTCTTTCCCTGTCAGAGATTCATTTTTCTAACAATTTTTTGGTCGGCTTGATTCCCGAGTTCGGTCAATTCGACACCTTTTCGGCGATAACCCTGAGTCGGACATTATATTAATTCTAGGAGTGCGCATAAGAGTGAGGTAAACATTATATTTCAGGATTGAAAGTGAGCCGGATACTATACTCCAAGGAGCGCACAAAGTGAGCTGTGCATTATATTTCAGGAGCGTAGTAGAAAGACAATATCTGAAAAGATGCGTCGGGTTGATACTTAATTACAACTAATATGATAGACATTCATTATATGTATTTATTATGTGATTGTTTGTTTTGATTAATTGCATCATGCCTAATTGAATAACACGAGAATTGAATGTTGAGTGTGAACAGAATCTTGGTGGCTACACGGGGATGAGAACGTAGTAGCAGGTTTGGTGCAAATTCTGTAGATGATCCGACAAGGGATGCGTGAAAGGAATACAAAATAAAACCATAGGGAGCATTAACCAATACATGTAGGATTAAAGTAAGGTAAAGTAAAAAAAAAGAAAGAATTTTGAATTGAAGGCTGTGATTAATGGTAGTTTGAACCGTCATTTTAAATTATCTAAAACAGCCGTTTTAACTTAAAAAATTGTGACCATTTTTTTTAAATTGCTGTAATAATGATATTCAGAATTATGTCGCTTTCTAAAATGGTCGTTCTTGGTAATACATAAATACAAAAAAAACGTCATTTTTACTAGATTTTTTGTAATGTGATGGTTAAAATTTGATCACTATATATACATATTATTAGGAAAAGATTCACACTTCTATCTAATTTTCTTGATAGTTAACGAATTCATCACGTGCTACCTGTGAACAGATTAGATAAGATGTGTATTCTAGAATATTAAACTCTCACACAAATATTATTCTTCAACTACTTGACTGATATGATAATTATAAAATTAGAATTGTACATGGTTATGGTTAATCCGAAAATAAAACCTATTTAGTTAACCAAAAAGTTAGTTTAGATTAATAAATATAAAATAAAATAAATTTAAGTGAATTTTAACTATTTTTGTTAATCAAATATTTTTATTTTTTAAATTTAATTTTGGTTAATCAACTTTTAATAATATAAATATAATTTTTAAAATTATTTTATTAAATTAGTTAGTCAAAATATAAGTATAATTTTTTATCTAATTAATCACATTTTGATTTTAAAATGTACAACCTTATCATAAATTATAAAAATAGGTATATAATTATCTTTTATTTAATATTTTAACTTTTAATATAGATCTAACAAAATCTAACACAGATTTCGCTTATCTTATCTTACTTGCTAAACTGTAGAATAGTATTTTCCTTGTCACTACGAGTAGATGGAGTTACGAAGTGGCAGCATCATCTTTAAAATATATTAAATTCAACACCTACATGGAATTTTAGGGATTAAGCTGGAAGCAGTTAGAAGCATACTATTTGCATGTTGCTAAATACTAACGGTGTTAGTCAATCGCCTAAAATTAAATAATAACAAAAAAGAAAAAATCTTATTTCACAAAAATAAGCAAGTTTAATACTCATTTATCGATGTGATGGTTGTGTGATTCTGTCTCAAAACTAGGCCAAAATTAGTCCACAGTCAATCTTTTACTTCTAAAATTTAAAAACTCAAAACTTTTTAGATTCACTAGTATTTCTTCTATATTTCAAATGTTGTTTAGCTACAATCTTTTTGCTAATTAAAAATTATTTGTTTGTAGGTTTAGATTATAATCTCATACAGTGTATTTTTCTTTCTAGTTTTGTTTTCTATGATATTCTCTAATTCAATAAGATAAAATATTAATCTGTTGTAAATTTGGACTTCACTTAAGGAGCTTAATAGATTATTATATAAATAAGACAAAATTCAATTTTTGATATTTATTTATGTAGATAAATAAATTGATCATTCGACTAGTCCAATTTAATTATATAGTATATATCTATTTTAACATATCTTTGTAAGTTTAGAGTTATGCATGTTTTCTTCTTGGAATTAGATACAGTTTCGCTACACATTTAAGTCTTTTTGACAATCAACTCCAATCAACTCATATATAGTTAGTGGATCACACCTCAGTAACAAGTTTTACGATGGAAGATGAAAAAAAAGAAAGAGAAAAAATTTAAATAAAAATGAAGGAGAAAGAAGAGGAGGTGACGGTAGTAGTGATGGTGGTCACTACAAAAAAAAGGTTGAGTACTGTCGGATTTAGTATCACACATTAGCGTCGGCTTTATTGACGGATTTACCAACATTTTGATGTGGAATTCGTTTGGTAAATCGTTACTGGCGGATTTCCGTTTCCGATAGTAAATTCGCCGGTAATACTTGGAGTAAAAAGGGGAAAATAAGCCTGAAATTTAGCTTGGAATTTACTGTCAGAATAATTTGCCGGTAAATCCATTTTAGTGAAACGCTGCATTTTGATGACTTGCAATGAGTTACCGTTGGATTTATCCGCCAGTAAATCCGACGGTAATGACCCCTAAAATTTAAAGCGCGAACCTTCTCCCCCTTCAATTCGAAATCTACTCCCTTTCTCTAACCTCTCTTCTCCCTTTCTCTCTCTAGCCGCCTTCTCTCCCCACCGCGGCATCAACCCCACCACCGCCTGCCCCTCCTGTCGCCACCTCCCTCTTCTCCTTGCATTGAACCTTTTCCATGATGTCTCCATTGCAAACCCTAGCTTTCATTACAGCCGCCCTTCTTCTCATCGCCAATGTCTCACCATTCTTCACGTCGCCGACTTCTTCTCCTGATCCAGCATGCTTCGTCATGCGTCACCAGATCCAGCTTCTTCGTCGTCTGCCAAGTCCAGATTAGTGGATTTTTCTTGCTTAATCTTCTTTGTTTTTAACCTATTTTTCATAAAAAAAATGTGATTTAGTTAATTTAGTTTGTAATGTGTTCAGAATGATTTAGCTAAAAATAATTAGCTAATTTTGTGTATGTTTGTGAGCTCTGATCTCTTATGATGCTATGTATATAATGTAATTGACTAATTGCATGGTTATCAATTTATGATGAGACTTGAATTTGTCAATTTATTGAATGGAAGACTTAAATTTGTCAAATGAAAAGTTTGTTAATTATTGATTTAGTTATGCTTCTGACTGCTGATTTTGTTTGTTTGCTAATTTTGAATTTCTTGAAGGAAAAGTTTGTTAATTTTTGTGTGTTTGCTATTTAGTTATGCTTTTATGTAATTTTATATCTTAAATCTTCCAATGGTTTTAGTTCCATGAATGACCGAATAATATCATAAAAATATATCTACATGAGAGAGAATTTGAATGACAACAAAATATAAGTTAATAATTGTTATTTTTTAGTTAACATGAGAGAGATTTAAATGATAACAGAAAAAAGATTATTTTATATTAAAAAATTAGTATAAGATCCGAGATATAAACATGCGAATTTAGTTATAATACTAGTATGTTCATTATTTGCTCTGTGTGTGTTTTTGATAAATTATTTTTGTTATTTAATCTACAAATTATGAAATTAAAATGAAACTTTTTTTAACTAAAATTTCTAGTTGGCCATTAAAAATAAATAGTAAAACTTTTATTTAGCACAAGTCTAATCGTATACGAATCCAATTGTATTTTATAGGTCATTCCAAATTTAAATAATAACTTGTTAGGCACATTTTTCTAGATTGAATTGCTAAATTGTATTAGTTCATGGCACAATTTTACTCACTCAATCAAATTCATACTTAAAGTTTTGCATATTGTTTTTGTATTGGATTTATTCATGTCACATCTTATTGTGCTTGATTATGTTAATTTGACTCTAATTAAGAATAAATAGTTTAATCTATTTCATACTTAAAGTTTTGCATATTTCTTTTGCATTGGATTTATACATGTCACATCTTATTACTTTAGATTTGAATCATGAAGGCTCCTTGTTTAGTTGAGTTTAATTCTTATGAAACTAATTGAGTGTTGACTGATGCTTTGTATTAAAATTAGTTGGATTTGTGGGAACAATAAAGGTGGATATATGTCCAATTTTAGGAAAAGTTATTTCCAATTTTTCCGGAAAGTTTTGTTGAATGATTCGTGTAATATATGTTGATTAGTGTTAATAATATATTCTTCTTGCAAACATGACGACAGGTAGAAGAGGTAGATCAAGTAGGTGTCGTGATTGTGGTAGAGGGAAGGTTTTCACCGAATTTTCAGAGACTGTTCATTCATCACCCTCTACTCTGACTACCATGTTGACTCTTGTGACGTCACAGGCGGGTCCAGCAGACCAGCAGTTTATCATAGTCTCAAACTCGAACTACATGTATCCTTCTGCTACGACCCCTACAGATCCAGCAACAAAGCCCGCGGTGAATGATTCCTCCAGTGCCCGCAGCAAGATGCCCTCTACCATCGCCCGTCATCCGACTGAAGATTTAGCCTGATGGCATGTAAATGTGAGTACATACTATTTTTTAATCTTAAGTTTGTTAATCTTAAGTTTGTGTTTCTATATGTTTGTTAATCTTAGATTTTTTTTCTCTGATAGGTTTGCACCAAATAATAATGCTTGCACACAGGAGATCTCTCAGGTCATTAAGTCAATATATGATGACATGTGGCCGAGCTACACGAAGATTTCTACTGAGACCAGAGAGGGATGGTTTCAGAAATGGGCGGTGAGAACCCAATAATGTTGAATTAATTAACTGGATTTGAACTGTATTTTATTTTAACTGACTCATGGGATACGGAACATAATCTCATGATCAGGAAGATCTATGACCACCGTGCAGCTAAACGACTTCAGCAGATGATGAGCAACGTTTGTCAATGGCGCAATCACCTAATGACCTGGATTCGTCCATCTATCAAGACGGAACTAGAGGTCCATTTTAGAAATGTTGACGGGATCAAGCATTGCCATTTGACGAATGTCGCTAACAGGACTTTGCCGAGGTCATCGAAGTATACGAGTGGGTGGGCGATCTTCATGAAGACGAAAAGCAGACTGGTAAGTAGTTTGGTAATGTTTGTTAGTAGTTACTTGAATTAGTTGTTTGTTGATTTATTTTATTGGTTGATACGAATATGTGCAGTCTAAGTCATTAGATTGTGAGGCGATACTGGTAGAGACCTTCAAGTATACTCATACCTTGAAGGTCAACAAGGGGAGATTTGCTGACGAGCGATTTGGAACCCATTATGTGAGTTTTAAATAATTATAAGTTTCAAATTTATTTGGCTTAAAGTCAATTAGCTGTTATCCTAATCACAATGTGTGTGACATAGGATGATTACATGCAGAGATTGGAGGCTACGACCCAGCAATCTCAGTCGCCTATGGGAACGATGAAGATGACTCTGAGACTTCAGTGGTAGATTCTGATAGAGTTTGGCACGAGATCGCCTCTAAACCCCACAAGAATCGTCACTTTAGGTTGGGGTCATTCTTTGCCAGTGGCCTCCACTCCTTCGTATTGGTGGCTTTCTCTGTCTCTGCCACCAGTCCTGCCGATCTCCAGGAAGTTGTCGACTTGAGTGAGGAGGTGCAGAAGCTGACACAGGAGCTACACCAACAAGCAGAACAGTCTGAGCAAAGGCACAACGACTTTCTTGCACGCATAAGAGGAGTCGTTGCCATCAACTAGATCATTTGCGAGAGCATATGGAGGTGTACAACCAGCAGATGTGCGCTAGAGGCAGCGGCGCTGGAGGCAGCAACACGGCCGGTGGGGCACCGCCATCAGCATCTACTCTGCTGCCTCAACAGGGGGAAGATGACGACGACAATTACCTGAATCTATAGGATTTAGGGATTTATTTTTTTATGTCTACTTCATTATATTCTACTTCTCTGACATTTTATTATGTTAAGACCATTTATTGTTAATAAAATAATTTGTTGATTTTTTATAATTTTGAATTTCTACTAAAAATTTTGTTTACAAGAATTTTAATTTGACTATTAATTGTGGCTTAACTATGCCATCAGAAAAAACTATCGTAGGATTTACCAGTGAAAAAATCCGACGGTAACTTAGCGCCAAAACACGTGATATGGCGCCAAAGTTACCGTCGGATTAATCCAATGGTTATCAGCAACTCAGTTTTGATAAATTCATTGAAAAACTGGCAAAAAATCTACCAGTAATTAGCGTAGGACAAAAATAATTCGCTGATAAACAGTTTTCGGCGCCGTTTATACCGTCAACTCCAGGATGACGGTAAATCCGACGGTACTCATTGTTTTTCTTGTTGTGAGTGGTGACGGTAATGATGATAACAAACGAAAAAGATAAAAAAGAAGGAGGAGAAGAAGAAAAAGCAGTAGTAGCAGTGTGAAGAAGAAGAAGAAGAAGAAGAAGAAGAAGAAGAAGAAGAAGAAGCGCACATGGATATGAGAAACGGTTATACAACTTGTTAAATTTGGTTAAGTAGTTTGCTTGGTTGTAGAGCTTTTTTGGATTGGATAATGTCTTTGATTTGATCATAAATGACAATGCCATTCAAAGGAAGTGAAGGAAGTATAGATGATGTCCATTTGTATGTTTTTGTTTGTATCAATAAATCAACTTAAAAAAATACTATAGAAAAGTGAACTTTTTTTAAATATTGGGCTTAGAATCGTGTTATCTCCAAAAAGCCCCATTATGTGTGGTTGTATTGAGTTTTGGACGTTACAACTTTGATTTTTTAAATTCGTTAAAATAACAAATATTTTTTAAAGAAAACATCAATGATGCTTTTTTTTAAATTAATTAAATTTTTTTAGACAAAATAATGGTATCATTTTATATCTTTTGAAAAAAAAAATTATTTTCTAGAAGGATAAAAATATTTTCGGGTAGGGTGCGGCATTACAAAAAAATGCTGAATACTATCAGATTTAGCGTCGGATGATAGCAATGGGTTTACCGGCGCATTTGACAACAAATTCGTCAAATAAAAAGATTATCGTCGGATTTAATTTTTCGAGGGTTAATTTGCCAGTAATAATTGGAGGAAAAACAAAAAAAATTGTCGCTGAGATTGCCATCAAATTTACTCTCGAATTTATCCGCCAATAATTCCTTATTAGTGCAACGCTGCGTTTTGGTCACTTTTAAAACATTACCGTCGAATTTTTCTGCCAACAAATTCGACGATAATCTTGCCCTAAATTCAAACCGCGAACTGTCTCCCCCCTCATTTTTGAACTACTCTCTCTCTCTCTCTCTCTCTCTCTCTCTCTCTCTCTCTCTCTTTCTCTCTCTCTAAACCACCTCCGGCAGGCCCTTTGCGAGCCCTTTCGCCAACATCAGCTACCACCAACTGTGTCCAAAGAATGCGCGAACTCGGCTAGGTGTTCCTTGCGACGCGTTGGTCGTTCTGTTGCCGTCATTTTTGTCGTTTCTGCCACTACTGCCATTGTCATTGCTCCCTTAATCGCTGACCTGCGTCTCTCCTCCCTCTTCCTATTCCATCCTCGTTTTTACTTTATTTTAAATTAAAAAACCTTAACCCTTTTTTGAACCCTAACCCTATCTCGCTCCATCTTCAGTGACTGTGGTCCTTGGTTCAGACGTTCTCGCCACCTTGGATTCTTGCTGTCAGTCGTACTTAGTTTCTACTACATCACCGTCCTCTACTTCTTCTTCTCATGATTTCTCCATCGTTGTGTTCTTGGTTCTGCTTCTGCAATGTATGTGAGTTCACTGATTTCACTGAGTTTTTTTCAGTTTTTATTCCATAAATTTTTTATACTAAATTTTTTTCAATTTTTTAATTTTAAATTTTTGTGTAGGTTTAGATAATTTGTTTAATTTGACGCAATTAGTTATTATTGAGTTTCATCTAACTCTCTTATTATGATTTTTAGTTTTTTCTTGATTCTTGGTTGAGAATTTTTGTTATTTTTTTGTTTTCAAGTTTGAGTTCAAAAAATAGTATAAAATAGAGCACCCAAATAACAAATGTGTTGCAGTTGTGAGTGTTTATTTATGTGGAATATTGTTCAGTACTTGTTTTAAAAATTTTTTTATTAATTTTTAAATTATTTTTAATATGTTTAAATTTTAACTTCTTTTATCGTTGCAGTTTCAGAACAATTAGGTTAGCAAGGCTAGTGATGGCAGGTAAAAGTCGATTACTTATTTTTAATTTATTTATGATTGATGATTGATTTTTGTTGTTATTTTTATAATTATTCTTTTATTGGTCTATTGAAACTTAAAATTCAATCACACATTAGTTATTTTCGCTTTTATTTTTTCTCTAATTTTGTGCTTATTTTTTATTTATTTTTTTGATTGATTATGCTTATAAAATTAATGTTCAATTGTTCATCTTTTATTTAAAAAATATGAAATCATATATAAAATAAAAATTCAAACAGATGATACCAAATATTAATAAGGTAAATATTTTCTATAAATTTTATAGTCTATTTTTAGCGCTTTTAAAATCTTAATATTTAAAAAAAGTAAATAAATTTATATGTTAATTTGGCTGATAAGGAATAAAATTCAGCCTAGATATATATATAAGGGAGAAAACACTATGGAGAAAACTTACAACTTTTTACAAGCATAGGGTATCACCACTAATTAGCAATTTCCACAAGAAGACAACAAGATAAGTAAACAGGCGATCCTCTAATTGGATATTTAACACTTAAACCTTTTAATATAAAATGATATCAATTTTAAACTAGTACATATTCTTGTTTAAAATGGATGTAACATATAAAATGCTCATACGATCCTTCTTTTCTTTTCTTTTTTAATTTTGGAAGGTCGAAAATGATAATATATTCTAACGTGTCACACATGGATAGAGTTCTAGAGAATATCTTTTTGCATGAAGTTATTCAGAATTTTCCTTTAACAATCAATCATGGCTCATTAACTAAAGAAAAATTAAATTTGCAATATATAT
>NC_029772.3:5674462-5703712 GCF_000817695.3 Arachis duranensis
TATCGCCAAAAAAAAAAAAAAAAACAATTACATTCATATTTAAAAAGGGAAAAATATGTTCTATATTAAATTATAAACCGAAAGAAAGCATAATATTTAGTTATGGAGAATATAAAATGTGAAAAAAAAATATGGACAAATTTGAGTTTCTTCTAATTTTAAAATTACACAGACGTATTACAATATAGTAGGATATCTTTTTTTCTTCGAATAAATCTAAACTCTTTTTAGATCTAAAAAAATTTTCATAAACATCAAACTTTTTTCGAAAAATCTTTTTCTTAAATCTAGAGAATTTGTACTACCAACTTCAAAATACTCATAAAAGAGGGCTATAATAAAATTTATATAGTTGTATTCAATGCAACATTCATTTCAGCGAGCATTTATAATTAAATATTTTTGTAAAGTTTGAATAGTTTTACCAATTTAACCTTTTATAAGAGATTATTTTATGATATAAATCGTGACTCTCTATTGCTATAGAGTATGGTATAAAGTTCAGCTATGTTGTCATCACTCTTTTACATGAAGTTAAATTTCAGCACAAACTATAAATATTAGATATAAAACTAAAAAAAATTTGCTCTTCTGTGATGGGAAATATTAAATATAAAATTATTAATACATCTTACTACTTAACATTTTAAATAATTTTAAAAGAAATTATGCATATATCTTAGGATAAATTATACAAATAAAATAATTTCAGCTCAAAATTACACAAATGTTTTAAATCAAAATTGATTACACGTCATATTTTAAATATCTCTATATAAATAGAATCAAATTAATTCAATTTACTACAAATGTGATGCACAAATAGTAAATAATATAAATCAAATTAATTTAATTCGATGTTCAGGACATAACATATAACTAATTTTGATTTAAGATATTTATGTAATTTTAAACTGAAATGATTTTATTTGTATGATTTATCCCACATTTTATATAAATATTTAATTATATATTGTCATGGTAATAAAATTATTAATTTTTAATTATCTTAGATAAATAGTATCAGACAATTTTTAAGTGTATCGATATATCGGTGTTTGAGTGATTTTTAACCGCTAATCTTAATTATATATATTATATATTTTTTATAATTAAGATCAACAGATAAAAATTACTAAAACACCAATATACCAGAATATTTGAAAACTTTCCAATAGTATCATCTAAATGCATGAATTTAATTTAATGACAGAGAAAGTGTAACAGAGTTGGAGCAGAGCACCTGCCATACAACTCAAATTAGAATATGGCAGAACAGCAGAACACAGTAAGTTTCTACCTTTCTTTTTGTCAAGGAATTTTGTTCTGAGCAACACAGTGTTCAGAACAGTGTTTGGTTAGTGACATTCAAAAAACAAGAAGCTAATCCATGCACACATAATAATAAAAAGCATAGTGGATTGGTTTCCATGGAGAATCTGATTCCTATACTTGCTGGGTTTTAATTTCAATCCTTTTCTCCATTGTGGATTCTAATTTTCACTCAAAACTTTTTGCTAACATATATTCCTCACAACCCTTCTCCTTCAATTCAACCCAACTTAACACTCATCAATTTCCACTCCTTGCAACCATAGTCACAAACTCAAATATCTATCCAAATTTCTAATAATTTTCTTCCCAAAATCACAATAGTATCATGGTAGTGCATGTTGAACTCACGTAACTAATATTACTTAATTAATTATGAATTGAAAAATTTTTTTATTTTATTTTTCTAAAATTTTAAGTTTCTAACAAAGTTTGATTGCATGGTTGTTTTTGAGTGCAGAGTTTGGAGGAGTATGGAAAGAAGCCGGTGTCGGTTGGGCCGTGGGGAGGCAACGGCGGATACCGGTGGGACGACGGCGTGTATTCATCCGTGAGGCAGTTTGTGATTGTTCATGGTGAAGGAATTGACTCCATTCAGGTTGAATATGACCATAATGGAAATTCTATTTGGTCAGGGAAGCATGGTGGAAGTGGAGGCCATATAACTGACAAGGTAAATAATCTTTCCATGCCTTTATAATTAACTATCTAGGGTTTATGTTGCTAGTTTTTACTATTCATAATTAATATATTTTTTTTTTTGCTTAAGATGTTCTTTAATCCTTGACTATATTGTGAATTTTCATTTTGGTATTTTGTAACAGTTTAATTAGGTCTAAATAATTTTAAAAGAGTTTAATTCGAGTCTACAAGTCTTCTAAAATAATGTTTCAGAATATTTAAACTGAATTACCATAAATTTTCAAAAATTAAAACCATCTTTTTTATATAATACATGTTCTTGTATCAAAACAAAATTTGCAAAAAAGATCATAAAATTAGTTTTTAAAAGATATCCGAACTGACTTTTTAATTTTTTTTAAGAGTTAATACTAAAATTTATCAAAAATGTTATTTGCACATTAAAAATCAAACACAAACTAAATTAATAATTTTATATTATATATAAAATATATGTATTATTTAATTTATTTTTAATATGTAATTTATATTTCAATATATATTCTACATGGATAATTCATTTGTCGACTAATTAGTATATATCTAGCATGATTGAAAATTTACAAGATATATTTGTAAGGATCAAATATTTATTAAAGTCTAAAATTTTGTACCACATATGAAGTATTAACTAGGTATATTTATGATGGTATTATTGTAGGTGAAGCTTGATTATCCAGATGAATATCTAACATCAATTGAGGGATACTATGGAAGCTTAAGCCAATGGGGTGCTTGCTATGTTAGGTCCTTGAGTTTTGAGAGTAACAAAAGAACTTATGGACCCTTTGGTTCTGAAAAAGGAATACATTTTTCATTGCCAGTTTCTGGGGCAAAGGTAGTTGGATTCCATGGTAGATGTGCTTGGCACTTAGATGCCATTGGTGTGTACCTAAACTCCTTCCAACCAAACCCATCAAAGGCTTTGTCTCTTTCAAAAAGTTACTTAGTTAACACTACTACTACTGAAGCTTCTGGTGGCTACTCTGTTATACAAGGAAGTGTTGGTCAAGGATTTGATATTGTTCTTGCTTTGAGACAAAAAGATGAACTTGGTAATAAGCCTATGGGGAAGATTTCTAGTTTCAATGAGTCTAAAGTTGTTGAAGAACCTTCCTTGGGGAAGATTTCTAGCTTCAACAAGGAGTCAAACAATATTGAAGAACCTAAAGAAAAGGTAAGGGTAAGAAAGTACATTGGAAATAATGTCTTGGAAGCACTGAGTCAAATTTTGTGGATCATGTAATAAAGGTAACTTAAAGGCCAGATTTAAATAAGAAGGGTAAAGTTTTTTTTTTTCCTAACTTTTATAATTTTTTTTAAGAAATTTTTAATGTTTAATTTAATTTTGTCTTTAACGTTTTCGATTTGAGTAAAAAATTATCTTTGGACATTTTCAATTTTATTTTTAACGTTTTAGATGAAGTTAATCTCCAGAGATAATTTTGACTCAAATAAAAAATGTTAGGGACAAAATTAAATGAAACTAAACATTAGAAATATTTTTAAAAAAAAATCATAAACATTATAAGAGATTTACAATATATTTTACCCTAAAAATAATAAGAGATTTACATCTATCCTAATTTATATCTATACTTCTAAAATTATGTGTAATAAATATCTTAAGATAAAAAATAAAATTAGAGCAAAGAGATAAAAGACAAAAAAATGATATAATATTTTTAGATAAATTTTATCTAAAATAAAAATATTTTTATCTATTTTTGTGTTAACATAATCACACTATAGAATCTCAGATTACTACTATCATAGCACTGTATTCATGAATGGTTTCTTACTCTTTGAACTTTGAACCTAATAATAAAAATGTTTCATGACTTTAGGTAAGTCAAGTGGAGAAGACACCTTCAATGGTTGAAGGTATAGTAACATATGGCCCTTGGGGTGGTAGTAGTGGATACTTATTTGATGATGGAAACTAACTATGAGTTTTGCAATGAATGTTTTACATTTCACTAAACCTTTAATTTAGTTTTCAAAATATGATAATATTGATAAATTAATTCTCAAAAAATCCATAAACAAAGTTATAAAATTTCGAAATATATTTTATTTAAAAAATAAACTTTCATTAATTTAAACATAATTAATTCAGTTAATTCTAATAATAAAATATATAAACTAATTTTATATCTATCAAATATTAAGGTAGTTTGACAAAATTATGAACTGAATTATTTATTGATAATTTTGTCAAATTAACTCAATTTTTTATAGATATCGTATTTGTTTATTATTATTATTTATTATTTTTTTCACCGAAGATAGAGAGACTCGAACCATATAACTAATAAGATTGATTGAATTCGAAATGTTGTGCAATATTTTGCAGATATTCTTTGATTTTCCATATGAAGTCCTAACACATATATCTGGGTACTATGGATCTGTGATGTACATGGGACCTGTGGTAATAAAATCACTAACCTTTCACACAAATAAAAGGTTGTATGGACCATTTGGAGAAGAACATGGGACTTATTTCACAACAAAGCTTATTAAAGAAGGGAAAGTGATTGGAATCCATGGTAGAAATGGTTTGTTTCTTGATGCTCTTGGTGTGCATGTCATGGAAGGGAAAGTAATGGCACCAGTGAAGGCACCCCCTTCTCCTTCTTCCATGGCAATGATCCCAAGAGAACCAACCATTCCTGAAATAATGGAAAGTCCTCAATTACCCTTGCCAGCTAGATTGTCACATTCTAAATCAGCACCTGTTGAAGAGGTATGTATAACTCAAGGCCAGTAGAATTAGAAGTTTAAATGTTTAATTTAGTTAGAGTTGAATCAGATGATAAATTCATATATTTATGTATAAAATATATAATTATTTTTTTTAAATTTGACTGATTGCTGACAATTGATTTTTACTCTGCATCGGACTAAGCTATAGCTTGTTTCCGATTAACTCATATAAAGCGGTTGGTTTGGTCAGATTCTTAGAACCCTGATATATTATTTTGACAGATCCCTTATGGTGTGATAAAAGAACCAGCACCATGTGGGCCAGGTCCATGGGGTGGGGATGGAGGAAGACCTTGGGATGATGGGGTGTTTTCTGGAATTAAGCAAATTTATTTGACAAAAGCACCAGAAGGCATTTGCTCAATTCAAATTGAGTATGATCGAAACAAGCAATCTGTTTGGTCTGTTAGGCATGGTGGTAATGGAGGAAATATCATGCATCGGGTATGCATTTTTATTTTTATTTTTATTATTACTCTGTTTTTAGTCATGAATGCTATTGCTAGCACTAAAAAGTATTCGATTATTGTAGAATATTCATAGTCCTACTCTCATATATGGCTATTATATATGATTATATAGGTAAAATTGGAGTACCCACATGAAGTATTAACTTGCATATCTGGCTATTATGGTCCAATTACTGCTGATGAACAAGCAGTAATAATAAAGTCACTAACATTATACACAAGTAGAGGAAAGTTTGGTCCATTTGGTGAGGAAGTAGGCAAGTTTTTCACTTCAACAACAACTGAGGGTAAGGTCGTAGGTTTCCATGGCAAGAGTAGCATCTACTTGGATGCAATTGGAGTTCATATGCAACACTGGCTTGGAAGTCACAAACCTTCAAAATCATCATCAATATTCAAGTTATTTGATTTGTGAACAACTCATAAGTATTAAGGATCAAATATTTTAGTTAATTACCTACATGATTACTTGTTATACTATGAATAACTAACACTTTGGTTACACTACATGTTGGGACCAAATGTAAGGCTTCTTTGTTATACTATAGAGAAGAATGATGATAATTCATTATACATAATTAAAAGGTTTAGTTTAAATAAGATGCATATTTTGTTTTCTTATTCCAATATCCTAGCCATTTATTATGTATACCTTTTTAAGAGTGAAAACAAAAAAGTTTTTTTTTTAGTCTTTGTAAAATTCAAAGACTAAAAATCAAGCATTTTAAACTTTCTAAATGTATCTAATTAAGAATTTTTATATTAACAAAAGTAATTTTGTTTCATGTTCATTGTGTGAATAGACATTTAAGAAAATGTAATCAATGACCATGTAAATTATTTTATATGGATAGTACATCAAAATTCAACAAAAAATTAACCACCACTAAATTAATTATTATACATATTGTTTCACATAATTTGTATTTTGTAATGAGTATTTCATATTTTCATATATATAGGTGTGTGTTAAAACATTGAATATAAGAAAATGTAACATTTTATTTAAGAATTAAATAGCTTATGATTTAAAACTTTGTCATCATATTTGGATTTTTTAGTAATTTTATACTCAAGAAATTATTTTTTATTAAGACAAAGACGAAACACTACATAATTTTTGTTGGTATGAATAAATGTATAATTTAATGGTGTCTAGAAGAATGGAAGTGAGATTATGTCACCCCTTTATTATATCATATTTTTTTGGATTGATTGTCAATGTTTCACATTATTTTTTTTGGAAGTGAGATTATGTCATCATACATCATACGTAATTGAAGTAAATCATGGTCCTCATTACTTTGATATTTTCATCGTATTTTCTCGTTTCGATTTTATATCCCCTAAACAATAATAAATTCAAGAGGAATGCTAAGAGTCAGCACTTTTATTAAATTTTGGCCAAAACTTAACTATCAAAAGAAAATTGAATTATTCTACACCATTAAATATAATTTTACACTATTAAAAATATCATTGATGACTAAAAACCACAAAATCTATTACTTAAAATGCGTTTGGATAACATACTTTTTAGATTGGATATGGCTTCGACTATTCCTCAAATCCGCCAATTAGTTAACCATAAACATGTTTTAGTTAATGGTCGTATAGTAGATATACCAAGTTATCGCTGCAAACCTCAAGATATTATTATAGCAAAAGATGAACAAAAATCGAAAGCTCTGATTCAAAATTCTCTGGATTCAGCCCCACGTGAGGAATTGCCAAACCATTTAACCCTTCATCCATTCCAATATAAAGGATTAAGGATTAGTTGCCCCTAAACTTTTTCTAAATTCAATTCTTAGAATTAAAATTTTCCATTAAGATGATAAAAACATGGTGGTTTTTTTTATTTATTTTGTTTTGTAAACTCTATTCTTTTTGGTAAGAAAAAAAGTTTTTTTTACCTAATAGTATTTTCTAAAATATAGACTTACCAAAAAAAAAAACTCTTCTCGCTCAAACTATGTATCATTTTTCTAAACAACATACTAGAGATCCAAATCCACAAAAATGACAATAACATGGTCTGGGTTCCTGGGTTGGGTGCTGGGTCTCTCCTTGTAGCCCATCATGGGCATTGTCCAAAAGCAAAAGTCTGGGTTCTAATTACGGAGTCCACCACATAGAATTCCATCGAGTTATAAATATTTGGCCGGCAGCTGAAGATTAGCTCAGATGGTGAATCATGTGCTTCTTAATATACTGCATCTGGGTTCGAACCTTGGTGTATGCACTAAGTTGAAAAGAAATTTTTTAGTGTTGTGTGGGTGAATATGTAATGATATTTTTTTTCGACCAAATAAATAAATAAATATTTGGCTGGAGCTGAATGAAATCAGTTCTAGAAAAATGGGTCTGTTATTGTTATAAAAACTGGACCAAATTGGCTGGTTGAACCGACTCGACCGGGACCGACACTGTAAACGATTCGGTCCATCACTAAAAGCAGCTTATGATAAAACTGGAGAGAAACCGCTGGACCAGCCGGTTTGTCTAATGCTACGTCGTTTTGAGAGGAAAAAAAAGAAAAAGAAGAAAGAAGATGAACGCTTTGCCTCTCATTCGTTCCTTTCTTACTTTCGTTCATTCCTTCACCCAGAGAAAACAAAAAGGGAAAACCTAGCTAGCCTCCACCGCCGCCGAACTGAGTGACCTACTGCCGCCATCCGTGGCCATTCGAGGAGTCTCTCTTCGTACTGTTGGCGTTATCCAAGTTGAACCCCCTGATCGCTGTCTTCTTCCTCGCTCGGCGCCCATCCTCCATCGGATTCGTCCTGTCGCCGTCGCCGTCGTCTCGTCGCCCTTTCGAAGGTCAGTGGCTTTGGTGTGCACTTGTTCTTCGTTTTCGTTTTACTCCCTGACTCTCTGTTCTGAAATTAACAAATCATTGAATGATTATAGGGTTTTGTGTTTTTGTTCAAATCATTGATTTGCTCTGGCTTTGGTGTGCTGCTGTGGGTTCTGGGTTCTGGTGTGCTGTTGTGTGTTTTGTGGCTCTGCTGTGTTTTTGTTGAAATCATTGAATGATTATTTGTTAAAATTTTTTAGTCAGTTGTTAATGTGCTTTGAACTGGCCAGTTGCTGGGCATTGGGTACCCATTTCGCATTATGTTGCCATGTCACATGCTTGTAATTACTTTATATTCAGTTAGGTCTCATGATATCGAGCAAGGTTTGAAATTTTGTACATTTTCAATGCATATCTGTAAATGTATTATTAGTAGTCATTCGCGATTCCTCTGTGCTTGCAGCCTCTTAGCATCTTATGCCAGTTGTTTCGGACAGAGACTGGATTTTCTCATGGTGATGGTCAAGGCCATGCAAATTTATTCAAAGTAGTTAAGCATTACTTGCCTGGTCCAGGCAGTATGCTCTCTGGTTCCCTAGAGTAAACATTTTGTGAATTCATGAATATTATAATATTTCTTGGAGACAAATCCATAGGGGGAGTATTGCATAATCTCATGTTAACAACAACAACAACAACAACAACAACAAAGCCTTGTCCCACTAGGGTGGGGTCGGCTAAATCTCATGTTAACAACAGAGACAAAAAGTTCACCTCACTACACTATATAATCATGCATCCAGGCTCATATATATTTCCAGTTAGTTTGTAGTTCATCTCTATATGTTGCTTGAGGTATTCTAAAATAGATCAAAAGGCACTTTTATGTCATGTCTTACCTATTCGTCAAGTATATTAGTATATTTCTTAATATTAATGTATTTATGCGATGAATTCCTATTATTTGTAATATTAAGGAGATGGATTCACCATTAATACGTACAAGGTTTGTTCAATTTGTTTGATCTTTTTTTATTCTTTGTATTAGGAAAGAGACGAAAGAGATATTGTTGTCTGAATGACAGTGCTGTCATGAGACAAAAATGGGTTGAGTTAGCTAACCCCAAAACCACATTTTGATATACATGGTTGATTCTTTATCTCTAGTCAATGAATTTATAGAAATCACTGCAAGAAATTTAAGCCACTAAGAGTTGTAAAGAGGGGTATTCCATGTAGTGTTTTAAATTTAGACAATATTTTAAGATTTATATTAGATTATAATTATATTTTAGGATGTTTATTTATAATTTATTTATTATTTTATTCTAAAACGTTTTTTCGGTTGAACCACGAGTAGACTGGTTGGACCAACGAACCAATGATTAAAGCGGTTCGATGACTGGTCCGGTTCTCAGAACCTTTCTATTGTATATGACACTCTTGGGGTTTTCAGAATTCCCAATTACACCCGCGGACACACAACATATTCCAAATTAAATTTACAACAAAGTATTGCAAATTTATTATCAATATCGTATCTCTCGCAGGAAAAATCGAAAGAGGCCTATCATCAAGCTCATAGTTCATCAATAATCTCCAACCTCAGTAAGCTGAATCGTTAAGCCACCGAAAATGGGAGGCCATGGTGGCCTCAACATTCTCCCGCAGAAGCGGTGGAACGTCTACAACTACGAGAACAGGGAAAAGGTCCGCCGCGACGAGGAGCAAGCCACCAGAGACGAGCAGATCAAGCGCGACGAGGTCAGAAAGCGCGATGCCGAGTTCCGCCTCGAGCGCCTCCGCACCGCCAAGGGTTTGGCTCCTCTCGTTAAGGCCAAGGCAGAGGAAGAGAAGGAGGAGGAAGGAGAAGAAGAACCAGAATCGAATAATTCGGGTAACAACGGACACATTAACTTGTTCGAGGGGATTAAGATTTTCGATCCTGTACGAGGAACCGAGAAGAGGAAGGAGTTGTTGGGGGAAAGGGAAGGGTGGAAGAAGGAGAAGAGGATGAAGAAAGAAGAAGGGAAGTCCTCGGGGGTGGCGGTGGGTCCCGAGGATGACAAGTATAGGTTAGGGTATGGGGTAGCAGGGAAGGGTGTGAAGATGCCTTGGTATCTTGAGAAGCGGAATGGCGATGATGAGAAGGGTGGTGGGGATGATAGTGATGGAAAAGTGAAGAATGAGAACAACAAGAAGAAGAAGAATGGGAGGAAGACTTTGGAGGAGTTGAGGGAAGAGAGGTTGAAGAGGGAGAAGCGCGAGAAGGAGCGCGAGAGGGTGTTGATCGGGGAGAAGGGCTGCAGCAGCAGCAGCCATGGTGAGCCCCGCAGTGATAGAGATGTGTATGGGAACAAGAAGTTTAACAGGTGATCACATATTGACCATGTTTTTAATGTTATGCATTTGGCAATTTTGTTTGAAGCTCTTTTAAATGATAAATGCTCTTGGTATATCTACTACGACATGCTTAGAAATTCAATGCTGTGTAAAAAGTTGTTGATTCAGTAATCTTGTAACAGAAAAGAATAATGTAACGAATCAAAAATCAAAATTGGCTTGGTTTTCTTTCATCAAGTAATTTCTTAATTCTAAATGTCGAAATACAGTTAGGATCATATATTTCTAAAATAAAGTTACAAAATTAGTAGAGATATATGCCCCCCATTCAAATTTTGTATCTGACCTGCAACTGTTTTCTTACTTGATCGTGCACAAGGTTCTGACTTCTGGGGTCTCATTATTGTAAAACATAATATGAATATGAATATGACATTGTCTATTTGAGTTTTTCAGGAAGTAATTCAGAATATGCCTGAGATCCTCAGTCCATCTTATTAACCTGGGTTTTTTTTTTTCCACCTTTGTTACTGTTTCACTGGCCACTATTTGAATGGTGTCATTTTTTCCTAATATTGATTTATTGAATTGCTCCACATTTAAATATGATACTTAACATTATAATTCATAATTTTAATTATTTTTTAACTTACCCTTTGGACTTTTCCTTTCCAAAGTATATAGTCAGATATAATTGTAAAGGAATGTTGAGTGAATGTTATGTTTGCGAAAATGGACTACTGGCCGTGTTTCTTTCTTTACATTTACATATAACAGTAGATTATGTTTGATACTGACCCCAGATGATGACAGGCCAAAAAGTGCACATCATACCTGATGTTACGAGATAACGATTTTATTGGTTATTCTGTTTCATTATTTTGTTTAATGAAAACCCATATTCTATTGTTTTACAGGCGATAATTTCAGTAAGTGACACAGATTTCCTTATTGATGCGTCCTCCATGTCTTGTTGCACGGATCTCTGGATTTGCTCTGCCGGATATGGCCTTTGGGATTTTGTTCTTTTTGTTCTAGGGTAATTCATTGCATATTCACAAATCACATGCAGTTTCTTGCAACCCACATCAAAGCTCCCACTTTGCTAAATAGACCCGGTAAAATCACCTGTCAGAGTTTGTGCTATTAATTAGACTCGAGTCCAGTGGACTCAAATTGCTTGTCTGTAAGGGGAAAAAGAAAGCAGAATCACGTTATATTTTTTGGTTTGGAGTTTCTAAAGCTTTTAGATGAAGCTTAGTTTCCGATTATTGCCCTGTGTAGAAAGGATCTTCAAATTGCTTGAGCTTATGTGAAAAAGTGGGAAATAACATTTTGTTATCATTATTTTTAGTTTAGAGTTTGTTAAGTTTGTACCCGAGTTTTGATCATTAACTTGTATATTTAGAAACGACTGTCAAAAAAAAAAAACCCTTGTATATGAAGAAATGCCGATGATTAAAATAATGCAGTTGTGTTTGAAAAGAACCTGCGACTTTATACTACTAGAGAAATACTTTTATACTGGGAATTTCGAAAACCATACTAGACAATTAGACATGCATTTTGGATGAATATTTGTTTATTCGTAGAGCATGCTCTCTTCTATACGTTTTTTGATGAGCTTTACAAACATATAAATTTGTCTTCAATGGAACGAAAGTAATAACAGGATAATCAACCTTATGGGGTTCTTCAAACATAATTGGAAATAGGATAAGTACTCTGTTGAATTAGAATGCAGAATTGTCTGTTGAATTAGAATGCAGAATTGTTTGGCGGGAGACAATTAATTGAGTATCCACCTTTAGAGATCTCATCTTTCACAAATTTGAGGTGAGAAACAAAAGGCTCAAACAACCCTGAAACTACTTTCTCACGAACTCCACCACAAAACACTACCAGCTCACATCTGCAGAGAAAAAGGATCAAACCCAAAATTCCGAAACCCATCCACTAATCTTGGAAACCAAAAAAGATTAGTTCTTGAGATCATAGAAATTCTAGAAGAAAATATAAAAAAATTAATATAAATGTTTTCATATAGATAAACAATATAAATGTTGAACGATTTGCGCTACAATAACCATAAAGTCATAAACAAAACTAAGCAAGGTCAACCTCTTGTTGTCATAAGGAGTTGTCATAATTTATCTATTAAAATGCATGAAAAAGAATATCCAACAGAATATTCAACGTGAAGATCCCATTGAATTGGCATGCTTATCCTCTCTTTAGGTATGGCTTTCCCAACCCCAAATCCATTATTATATATATTCTCCAATACATCTCAACAACTCGCCTCACAATTCCCACAACTTTATTTTCCTCTTTCATTTCAATATTCTCTATCTTTGACGCAAATGGCTCTCAAGCTTCTCCCGGTCTCTCAAATCCCTTCCTTAGATCTATGCTGCTCAAGTCGTTCCCCTAGAGGTATATGTTTAATAAACTAAAATTATTAAGTTAATAACTTAAAAAAATATCAAAAACAATAAATTTTAGTAAATTTTAAATTTTCTCAAAAATTTAAATGAATAAATTAGCATAATAATTTTAATTTTGATATAAAATATTTTATACATACATTCAATTAGATAAATCTTAAAAAAATAATTATTTTTTATGTTAATCGATTGAATAATCATCTAAGATATAATTAAACAATTATCTTATAATATTAATCAGAGCATCAAAATTAAACTAAAATCCTCTGCTTACTACGAGAATTGTAGAGGTGGAGATGGAGCAAAGGAGGTTTGAGGTGGCGAAGTTTGCGGTGATCGGACACCGGGGAAGTGGCATGAACGATTTGCAGTCATTAGATCAGAGAATGAGAGCTATCAAAGAAAACTCCATTGTTTCCTTCAAAGCTGCATCTAACTTAGCCCTTGACTTCATCGAATTCGACGTGCAAGTCACGAAAGATAACTGTCCCGTTATCTTCCACGACGACCACATCTTCTGTGAAGAAAACGGCACTGTGTTTGGGGAGAAAGTTACGGAATTGACCCTCTCCGAGTTCCTCTCTTGCGGTCCTCAGAGGGACAAGAAAGGAAAAACCCTGCTTAGGAAAACTGAAGAGGGGAAGCTAGTCAAGTGGAACGTGGAACAAGATGACTCACTCTGCACACTCCATGAAGCTTTCGTTAATGTCAATCCTTCTTTGGGTTTCAACATTGAGTTGAAGTTTGATGACTACATTGTTTATGAACAAGGATATCTTGTCCATGTTCTTCACTCCATCTTGAAGGTAAATATATTCACAATTAAACAAGACATTAGGATATATGACCATATTATAAGTTGTGAATATTGTTGATTTTTAGAATATTGTTCATTTTGAGAAGGCTGAAATTTTTTTCAGATATATTAGTTATTTGTATAAAATATACGTTAAAATATAAAATATATATTAAAAATAAATTAATTTACCACATGCGATTATATACAAGTATATGGTGATTAATTTCGTAATTAATTTTTAGTGTACACGTATATTTTTATTTTTGTTTTTATATATATTTCAATGATTAAATTGTCATAGTTACTTTACAAAAACTAAATTGATGGTTTATTCTAAAAAGTTATGTTGTATAAATAGTAATACATAAAAGACTAGTTATTAATTTGGTTATAAAATTATTGGGGACAGGTTGTGTTTGAGCATGGCAAGAATAGGCCAATCATATTCTCAACTTTTCAGCCAGATGCAGCAATACTTGTAAGAAAATTGCAAAGCACATACCCTGTATTCTTCTTAACTGAAGGAGGATGTGAACTCTATCAAGATGTGAGAAGAAATTCATTAGAGGAGGCTCTGAAGCTTTGCACAGAACATGGATTGCAAGGAATAGTCTCTGAAGTCAAAGGAATATTTAGAAACCCTGAAGCTGTGAGAAAGATCAAGGAGTGTTCTAATAAGCTTTCTCTCTTTACATATGGGAAATTAAACAATGTTCCTGAAGCAGTTTACATGCAACATCTAATGGGGATTGATGGTGTCATTGTTGATTTTGTTAAGGAAATAGCAGAGTTAGTTCTTGATATAAATGGTCAAGGGATGGAGGAAATGTTGCAAGTGAAGAACTTCAAGCCTCAATTCTCACAGCAAGAGCTTTCTTTTCTTTTGAAGCTTATTCCAGAATTGATTCAAATTTGAGCAGAATAATAGATATGCCAATTTTTACTAGCTAATTGAATTTCATTGTGTTTTTTGATTTTGTACATGAATGGGATTTCATGATGAAAAATTATTAACCATAGGTTATACTTAGCAAGTTCTCATCAATGTAGTGACAAAAGGAATTAATACTAGATTATTATTTATGATTGATATTTTTTTCTCACAATAAATTAAAATTAAATTCTTTTTCATTCAATTCGTAGAAAACTTTATTGGTATATTTATCAAGTTATTATACATTTTCACTATGATCATTTTTTAGATTTTCTGCATTAACACAAAAAGCTTATGAATCGGATCGAACTGTTATAATAATACAAAATTAATTTTTTTATACATGTCATTTGAATTTAGAATATCTTATATAATTCCTATCTCTATCCCTCTTTGGTTTATACCTATGATTAAAAGAAAGTACATTTATTTTAGTTTTTTATTACAAAAATAGATCAATAACTAAAATATCATTCCCTTTATTTCTACCATGAACTTATGGTACAAAATCGATAGAGTTTTTCAGTACCATCTCCATTTGATAACTTCATAAAATGAAATTACATGTTTGAAAAATTCAGAGATTCAGAGAGTAAATTGCACCTAGCCAAAGTCTTGGACTAAGACTACAATGAAATGATATTATTGTGATTATTTTATTATACATTTCATAAACATGCACATCAATTTGTTGGTTGTCAATATGTACAAAATGGCCTCACATGGCCAGATTTCTAATTGATTGAGAAGCTGTGAGAGAGAAATTTATGGATAAAGTAATCTCCATCAATTTCAAGATTCAAAAGTTTCATTGCCTTCTTCCTCAAGCCTGCTCCTCATCAATACATGCCACTTGCTAAAACTGAACATGCAACAAAAATCATGCAACTAGTAAGTTCCATGCTGTCCACTTGTAGAGAAAATACTTGAGCCTGAAAATAACTTGCCATTAAACCAAACAAAAGATCCTATCAACACACTTTAAGGGCTTGTTTGGGGGCAATTTTTGAAAAATATCTTTTTTTAAATGATATTTTTTTTAAAAGATCTTTTATAAAAGTAAAAGTGATTTTGTACTTAGATATCTCATATAAAAAGATCTTTTTATTTATTATATGAAAAACATCTTTTTTTAAGAAAAAATCTTTTAAAAAAAGATGTAAATTGTAACTTTTCAAAAAAGATATTTTTTTCTAATACTTTTACTTTTACTATTAAAAATTTATCAAATACACTAAAAAATAAAAAAAATATTTTTTATCGATTTAATGACGTCCAAAATAAAACTAAGTACTTAATATGTTATTGGAAGAATTTTGTGAATTTCTTCTTTTTTTTTTTTAAAGGACAATTTGATACGACAACTTCCATTCAAATAAGAATTGCACTTAAGGAATGTAATGTAAATAATCTAACCTAGTAATTGTATCCGTGATTGATTTCAAGGTTTAAACTCGTAATTTTGAGATAACACAAAATTACTTGTTTTTTTTATTATTATTATATTTTATCTCTCTTCTTTAATTATTTTGTAATAATAAATTAATGTAAAAGAAAATTCTCCTTTCGTGTATTGTGTAAATAAGAATTAAATTCTAAAATAAGTATGGGAGTCACTCAGATAAAGATATGTAAAATATCTTTTTTTAAAAATATTTTTTAATAATTAAAATTTAACACGTATAATTAATTAAACCGTATTAATTTTTATCAAAATTAGGTCAGACAAATTAATTTGACCGAAAAAATGGTGAACAAGGTATTTTAGTTATTTTTTATAAAAAAAATATTAATTTAGACCGATTTAAAATTAATTTATTAGTTTTTCGACTAAACTGATTTGTCCTATCTAATTTTAATAAAAATAATATAATTTAATCGATTATATATGTTAAATTTTAAATATTTAAAAACATCTTAAAAAAAACGTTTTTAACACCTCTATGTGAATGGCTCCTAATAAGTATAAGGTAAACACCTTAATATAGTAGATACATAAATAGTTGATAGACCTTGCTGTCCTAGAGTAACAACTAAACCATTTCTCCAACACTACCTTTCTAAAAAGTTCAAGAAATATTTCCTTTCTTTTTTTTTTTTTTGGGTTCATAATCTGCTTATGTCACGGCCAAATATAAGAGTTGTCACCCAATTGATGAATACATAAAATCTGTTTCTCCAGCTGATGACACGTGTAATATACGCGGAGCGCCAAATGAAAAAACTGAGAAACCCTGCCAGAGATAACCCTTTTGCCTCCTGTAACTAACAATAAGATCTTGTCAAGTTTAATAATACCAACCATTTTAAGATTTTAAAGCAAAATTAGTAGCTTTTAGGAATGAATAACTAATGATGATTTTAAAGAAACGAAAAATGTCCTTAATTTTTTATTTCAAAAATAAATAAATTATTGACTAATTAAAAATATAAAAATATTTTTTATTTTTTTTTGAGAGATTAATTTGTCTTTATATATTTTAGATAAAAACACTTAAATATTTAATATTTTAGAAAATAAAAAATATTTTTATATTTTTAATTAGCTAAAATTTTATGTGTCTTCAAATTAAAAAATTAAAGTCTTATTTGTCTTTTTTCCTTAAATTTTTCATATAACCAATTAATGACCTTGCTCTGCCTAAGATCAACTAAGGCCTTGTATCTTCCAATAGTTGCCATGCTTCCAAGGTGCTTATAAACAAATGGATCTCCAAATTCTATTTCTTTTGCACTGTTTGCATGCCCTGCACCTTCTTTTCCAATTCTGTTTAATAGTTCTGCTAGATATTTTCCTTGTCTCTCTGCTACCTGTGGAATCTTTGTGTTAGCTTCCATGAGAATTTGAAGTATGATTTTGTAAGATAATATGAATAATTTATAGGACGTTACGTGATGTTTTCAACTTTCTACTAATGTTGCTACTTAGTTATTAGAATTCATATATTGTAATAGACTTATGCCTTTGATCATTAATCAATGATCAATGAGGTGAATTTTTTCTTACTTATAAAAGACTTGCCATTACTTTATCGTTATCGATGAATCATTGTCACTGACTCACCGATATAAGAAGTTAGTCTAAAAATAAGAAGAAAATTGTGACTATTATCTATGTAACGCTCTCTTCATACTATTTATTTATACATTAAGAATAAATTAATCATCATATGTATTTATACATAAATATATAGTGAATGATTTTCGTGACGAATTTTAATATGCACGGAACATTTTTGTTTAAATAAATAGTAATGATTATTATTATTAATATAATTTGTGGATGACTTACTTGTGCCAATGCAGGGAGTGTTTGTCTACCTGTGGTTTCAAGAAATCCACAGCAATCACCAATTGAGAAGACATCTTGAACCGAAGGAACACGAAGCCACTCGTCAACACCAATCCTGGTTTGACCACAAAACTATTAGAGGAATTTAAGACATGATAAAAAAAAGTGCATCAAGCACTGACTAGAAGTTAATGTAACTAACCTTCCAGAAGGTTCTTTAGGGAGATCCAAAGATTGAATAATAGGAGCAGGGGAAACACCAGTAGACCATACCAACAAACCATAAGGAACCTCAGTGCCATCACTTAGTATTATCTTCTGAGCTTTCACATCTTTCACTATGCCGCGAACAAGACGAACTCCTGACTGATACAAACTTAGTTAGATTTCTAAAGCGCCAAACCAGGAACTGTTATGTTGTTCATGTCATCCATATATTGCTCACCTTTGTCAATTGGTTCGTAGCATAGCGTCTCAATCGATCATCGAACGAAGACAATATTTCATTTGCCTGTACCACAAGATCATTTGTTCTAAAAGTTTAAATTAATTGAATAAAATAAATATTTATATTTTTAGCTTATTTTTATAGAATAAATTTTTATAATAATCTTTGAAATTTATAAAATTATTCGATTTGATTTTCAAAATTCTAATTTTACTATAATAATCTTTTAGATTGAGTTCTGAATATCATAGTAGTCCATAACTCAGTTGTTTCAGTATTGATGTGGCTATAAAATACCACATTAGATCCAATTTAATCTTTCCTTGACTCCACTCCTCCGCTGCCCTTCTCTGCATTCTTTTTCTTCAAGTTCTTTCGGTCATTTCTCTCTTCTTTTTTATACTCCTCAATTCTGTTTGTCATTTTTTTCTCTCATTTTTTAATTATTATAGTGTCCAAAACTAAATCTAAAAAATTATTATAGTAAAATTAAAATTTTGAAGATAATTAAATAATTTTGTGAATTTCAGGGACTATTATGCAAATTTATTCTATTTTTATAACTAAAAAGTAGGAACATGTCTTCTTTAAGACAGAATCCAAAAGAAATTTTACAGATTAAGTAAATATACCTCAATTAGAGTAACACGAATGTAATCCTTGACATGAGCATATCTTTGTTGAACATCTTTCATGATGAAATCACTGAGTTCACCACTGAATTCAACTCCAGTTGGACCCCCTCCCACAACTACACAATGCAAAAGCCTCCGTTTTTCTTCTTCCGTGATTCCTGCACCAAGTAACTAAAACCACATTAGTCAAACACCACAACAACAAAATTCAAACATTTCATAAAACCAAATATTTGTTAACATTAATGTTGGAGAAAAATTTACCAGGAACGTCTGACAACATCAAGTTAAGGAGGAGCTTTCGCCGAATTTCCTGCGCGTGATAAACCTCGCGCAGGAAAATCGCATATTCTTTGACTCCTTGGATTCCGAAAGTGGACGGTTTCGATCCTAATGCGATTACGAGCTTGTCATATGAGATTGAAAACTTCCAGGGATCTATTGTTTCTTCACCATCAGTCACTGTCTCACATTGAACCTTCAAAACCAAGCATCAAATTAAATTCTCCATAACAACTATCAATATTCCAAGTTTTCATCAAATGATAGCATCAGGGAGAAAGTGAAAGAATCAGGCTTGTTTGATTCGTATTATTACTGCTATAAACAAGGTTGATTATTCTATTATTACATATTTGATTATTTGAATAATTAATTATTTAATTGAAAAATATGTAAATTAATACGTATAAATATACACAAATAATGATGTTTGAGGTAGTGACTAAACTTTTAGTACGCACAAAGTGTTTTTTAAAAACTAAAGTAAAATCAGAAAACATAATTTTATTATTTTCACTTTTTTTTTCCTTATCCAAACGGTTCATAGTGTTCATAGTTACACAACCCATGCAGAACAATTCACCTTTACTACAACAAATTAAAATATCACAAAACAAAAACAAACGAAACACACCATAATATACCATATGGTTATGTGTATCAATGGCAGTACAATTGGCAAGGAAGAAATAAGAACCGGGTTCTCTAGAAAGAGCTGGTTGGATCCTTCCAATGGGTTCAGCCACAGATCTAAATTCAAGTGTTCCAACACATGTTGAAGCCAATAGAGGAGTGAAAACCATGTGGTTACGCGGTGAGACACAAACAATGTCATATGTTGTTGTGTCCAAACCCTTCATGAGTCTACACCCAGCCCAACCCGAACCAAGAACAACGACACGTGGCTTCTCATGGGGCTTTGTTGCTTCCAATAACCCTGAATACTCAATAACATGCTTGGTATTGGAATTTGAAGGCTTTTGTTGAATGGAATTGGAGCTAAAGTGTGAGAGGAATGTGAAGGATGGTAAAAGGAAAAATAGGTCAGTGTTTGTTTTTGGTGATGATGATAATTTAGCAATGGTGGAAGAATATTTGGAGAGATTTCTTAACCAAGCCATTGATGTTTTTGGGTCTCTAACCATTATTATTACATGGGTTTAATTTCAGTGGATTTTATATTGGTGCTTGTGTATGTGAATTGAAGATTAGAAAATTTGCATCACAAAGTTTGGATTGGGATAGATGCTCCAAAAAATTGTGGGCTTTGTGTTTTGTAAATCAATTTAAGTGGATGAATGGTGGGTCAGCTTGAATGTGATGATGGTATTCAGCATTCGGATTTTTTTTTAGTGATGAAGTGGCATCTCATTCTATTGACAATTGTCACGATGTGATTCATTGATTTAAGAGACATTCAAAGATCGATGAATGGTAATATGGTATGGTGAGAAAAAAAAAAAAAGAGATTTCCTTCCTCGAGTAAATATGAGTAATTTATTGTGGGATATGCTAGAAGGAAAGAGAGGAGAGGGGATGGTTGTTTTTTTAATCAATAACTATTAAATATGGACATTTTTCTAAATTGCTATAGGGGACATATTTTACACATAATATTTATTGATAATTGTTCGATATGTATGTTTGTTGTATTTAATTGTTGTATTTATTGTATGTTCGATATTCCTCCAAGACTTGGGGCAAGTATTTTGGAGTTACCCTTAGTCATTATAGGGTGACTCGTTCAGCTTTCAATAGTGTCATAGATAAGATTCGGAGTAGGTTAGCAAGTTGGAAAGAGAGTTTACTCAATCGAGCTGGTAGACTCTACTTGGTTAATTCTGTTGCCGCCGCTATTTCCACGTACCAGATGCAGGTTTCTATTTTTCCTAAAAGAATCATGAGTAAATTGGAGTCTATGATGAGGAATTTTCTTTGGAAAGGACAAGTTGATGGAAGAGGATTGAATCTTGTTAGTTGGAAGGTACTGGTTACTCCAAAAAAATATGGAAGTTTGGGGATTAGAGATCCTTATTGTGTAAATATTGCTCTTCTTGGGAAGCTAGTTTGGACTTTTTTCCAGCAGCCAAACAAGCTATGAGTCTAATTGTTGGATGCCAAATACCGATCATTTCTATATGACTGTTTTAGTTATTCTAAGAACAAGGACTCTCCCATTTGGAGGTGTCTTTGCAAGGTTTGGGAAGTGTTGAAGGAAGGATTTGCTTGATGTATTGGAGATTTGAACCAGAATTTTTGGTTTTCTAAATGGATGAGAGAAGGACGGTTATCTAATGAGATGGATTATGTTCACAATTCTGATTCGAATCTCCGGATACAGGATATTTGGTCGGTTGGTAGGTGGCATTTGGATACTCTTTATTCTCCTTTACCTCAAAATCTGAAAGGTAATATTCTCTCTTACAATCCAGATGAATAAGCAGGTCTGGAAGTGGGTTGGTATTGGAGTGGGTCTGTTGCCAAAGTCTATGACTCACGCAATGGTTACTTGTGGTTGTGTAAGCAGCTGTTTGGTTGGGAGGAGCGGGAGAACTGGTTTTGGCTTTGGCATCAGCTTGTTCCGGAAAAGCATAAGTTTTTGGCTTGGTTGTGTCTTAAGGAGGCTCTTCCTACTGCAAGTTTTCGCTTTAGAAGAGGGATGTCCTCATCGGATAGGTGTCCAAGATGTCTTTCTAGCCAGGAATCGGTTTTACATTGTATTCGAAATTGTCCAAAAGCTCAGCTTGTCTGGCATAGGTTGGATATTTCTTGTCATCCTTTGGATTTGAAGAACTAGTTCTTGTATCATAGCAGAGAGCATCCGTTCAAGTTCTTTTCAGGACTTTGGTGGATACGGCGAGAAAGGAATAATGACATCTTTAATCCCCATGAAACTTGACCTCCGAAAAAAGTGATTTGTCTGTCATTAACTTCAGAAAAGGAGTTTAGGAATATTTTTGAATTACAACGTATGTCCCTTCCCTCTACTCTAAACGGTTTTTAGAATCCCCCATCTATTGATACTTTTAAGATTAATTATGATGCTAGTTATTTTGGTTCGGGTGATAGTGTTGGTTTTGCTTGTGTTATTAGAGATTGTAATCGGAGCTGGCAAAGGGGATGTTTGGGAATGATTGAGAGTAATAATATTCTTTAAGGAGAATTGTTTGCTATTTGGAGAGGATATCTCTTAGTTTGGGATGTGGGTCAACGAGATGTTATTTGTGAGACGGATTGTGTGGAAGCATTTAATCTTGTTACACAAGATGGTTTTGGGTTTAGTGATCCATTGGTGCTCAAAATAAGAGATATCATGCATTGGAATTGGTGTGTTGACTTTCGTTTGATTATGAGAGATGCAAACACGGTGGCAGATACTATAGTAAAGATGGCGATGAAATTACAACTTTCGTATGTGGAGCTTCTTTCACCTTGGGAGGAGTTTAAGAGTAGTCTTAAACGGGACTGTCTCCCTATTTAAGCAGTTCCTTGTTTTGTTTGTTTTGTTTTTCTGTGTTTAATTTATTTCAGTCACAAAAAAAATTATTTAGATATTTTAAATTTATATTTTAATATTAATAAAATATTAAAATATTATTATAATTTATTTAAAAGATATTTTATATTATATATATATATATATATGTATTTCGATATTTTATAAAATTTAAAATTTGTCTATTTTATGACATGTCTGTGTCAGTATCTTTATTTTAAAATAATACAGTATCTCATTATTTATACTAGTATCATAAAATATATCTAATATAAATTTTAATTTTAAATAGTTTTAATTACTATAAAACTCAAAAATAACACCCAAGATTAATTCCATTAAAATTACTTATACAATAGGCCTATGAATTTATTATAAGTCCAACATTGCAATTTTCAAGGACTTATTACTTGGTTTATATATATTTATGGACCTATAGTCCATTATAAGCTAGATTATCAATTTAATTGAACTAATAAAGTTTTAGCCTTCTTGAGAATAAATTCTTAGCAAAACAATTTTTGGATTAATTTTTTTAATAAAAAAATATTTTTTAAATAGAGTATTTTTATTCAATTTAAAATTTATTTATATACGTCTTTTAAAAAATATTTTTATTAAAAAGAATAAATTATTTTTTAAAAAAACTAGCAATATCTTACTTTTAAAAAAATAAAAACAAAGATATTTTTAATGTTTGAAAAATATTTTTAAAAAGTTTATTCAAATGTAAAATAATTTTTGTTAGTTAAATTTTTTTTTTTAAAATATAAAAATAATTACTAATAGTAATCAGCGGCTAAAAGAAAAAAGGGTTGAATTTTGGTTTCTTTTTTTCTTTACTTGTTACTTTGTTTTCTAATAGAAGAAATAGGAGAGATTTTGAATTTTATCTCCTGACACGAGAAAAGCCAGAACACAGTTACTTGTTAGAATAGATATGGTGAGACGTTGTTAGGATTAAAAATCAGGAGACGCTTTTATTTTTGTCTCCTAAGTAGCAGAATCAGAAATGGAGAAGAGAGTAGAGTGTGACACACAGATGTATCCTGGTTCGACTATTTAGTGCAATGCAACCTACATCCAGTATTCATCACAACAATGATTGAATTTCACTATTTTTTCAACAGTTTACACACACTAACTCTCCCTGAGGTCTACCCCAATCGTATCTAGAACAAATCCAAATTCTAACCCAACTTGTAAGGAAATTCTCCAAAGATCATGACACAAAATAGAAATACTTACAAAAGATTTCTGAAATAACTTAGACTTCTTCTCTAAGTTTAACTCTCTATCTTTTACCACTCATTAATTTTTTTCTTACAAATTAAAGTTCACCATGTTTGTCTTTTTCCAATGAACCTCAGACATACTAAACTGAGAAAAAGATTTACAAAATAAAAACCATAAAAGATAAGAACAAGAACAACTTAGGGAGTTATGGGAACCAAAACAAGTGCTCTTTCTCTCTTGCTCAATTATTGGCTGTTCACTCCTATTATAGAGGAGTGAAGCTTCCAAGATTTGAATCTAAGTTCAACACTTGAGTTGTTTTCTTCTCCAACATCAGAACTAGCAGCGACGTAGTCAGAGGAGAGAGAGAAGGCTGAATCCATGACATGCAACCATACCGTTCTCTTTCATCCTTTTTTTTCAAGTTCCTTAAATTTGGGCCGTGTATATTTGCTTTAGTTTCAAGTTTGATTTTTGACTGTTAATGAGCGACCGAATACATTTAACTTCTTTGTCTTTATAGATATTTGAATGGTACTTGTAGCTCATAAAATTTTGTCACGATTTTTTGTAAAAGAACAAATGAAAAACCACCTTTTTGTGGTCTTCTGTTCGTTGAGATCTCCCTTTTATTGTAACCCTTTTTACTTTCTTGCCTTGCTTAAAAACGAGAGCTACCTTTTCAATCTTTTCTTTGTTCTAGTTTCAGATATTTTCTCTTTTTTTTTTCTTAATTCAGATATTGATGTGAAGAATATGAAAAAAAGAGAAGAGAGAGTTTATATTCGATAAAAATAAAAGTAAATTCAAATGAAATTTAATTTACTTACTCGATTAGTGATTAAGTTAAAAAAAAATAGGTTTAAGTATGGTCACCAAATTGGACTTGAATCTTTATTTGAACTGGGTTAAATTTTCTTGGATCTCATAGTTCAGCCATCCAACCTTCTTAGATCAAAATTGAAGTGAATGGAATGATTCAACTGAAATTAGAATATAGTCAAAGTGTGTGTATGTAAACTTATTTAATAGATTTGTTTCAATTCAATTTAATTTCTAGATACTAAACAAAATATATCACACAATAAATTTAATAATAATTTAAATATTTAATCATTATTTTAATCATATTTTAGTTTTCAAATTCAACAACTATTTTTTTTTTAAAACGAATCCAAACTTACGGTTGATTTTATTAATTTTTCTTTTCATGCATATCAGCATATGCACGTACATTTTGTTTTTAAGGGAGCGAATCTTTTTAATTTTTTAATTATTTAATAAAATATAATATTTTATTATTTAATATTTGTTTATTTATCTTTTTAAAACTAAACGGAGGGGCGCCACGTATAGGGGATTATCTATAATGATCATGGAACGTGGGGCATTCACAAGCTTAGATAACTCTGATTATTGGCCTTATGGTTGGATTGATAGTTGCTGCATCAACACGGAGTGCAGTCAACAATCACGAGGATAGGACTTTGGCAAATTAAATGCCATAATCCCAATGCATATGAAACTATTATAATAACGGATACAATATAGTGAATATTAATTTTGGAGTATACGGTATCTGTTTTTATCCCTTTTAATATATAATTATTTATGCATTTTTATGTAATTATTTAATTCTTTTGAATAAATAATTACATGATATTGTTATATTAAATTTTGTATGCTCAAAATATTTAAAGTTTGATTTTTTTTAATTTGATAGACCAATAATTAATCTATGGCGAATTAAAATTTTATTAAAAAATTTATCGTTTACTAATTAGTTATTATATTAATAACAAACTAAATTTAAACTCTCAACATTTATATAAACGGACCAATACACACAAATTAATTTCTCATGCTTTAAGCTTGTGGTTGAGACATATAATCCCTATTAAATTCATTATGAGACTAATAAAATGGTAGTGTTAGTTATTTTCTACATCCAATTTAACGAAGGAAGAATATTATTAAAATTTTTCGCATTATCGACAAATTTTTTCCATCCATAAAACAACGTAGTTCGTCATAATTTAAAAAATTTATTGTTAGGCGGCTCTTAGCATGTAAAAGAGTTAGATATATATGTTAGTCCCTCAATAGTTGATACTTGATAGTATAGAGTACCATTACGTTGCTTGAACAATGATATACTCTAATCATGACACGAAAAAGTTAATTTCTTTTTTTAATTTCCAGTTTAATTAAGGGTATGTTAAAGTTATCGATTTAAACTTTTTTTATAAAAAAATATATAAAATTTAAATGTCGAATATATTTGTTATTTATTTATGTATTAAAGTAAAATGTTAAAAAACTTTAGTGAATAATAATTTTAATATATATTTTTAGTGTTTTTACTTTAATTATCATTAAACATTATTAGGAGCTACTCATAAAAACGTTTAAAACGTTTTTATTTTAAATACGTTTTTTAATAATTAAAATTTAACTTATATAATTAATTAAATCGTATTATTTTTGTCAAAATTAGATCAGACAATTTAAAATTTTTAAAATTACTATATATAAAATAGGGATATTTTAGTTGTGTTTTATAATAAGGATATTGTATTATATTTTTATAAAAAATATTAATTTATATCGATTTAAAAGTTGATTTATTAAAATTTTAGTATTTATTTATCTAATTTTAACAAAAATAATATAATTTAATCGATTATATATATATCTTAAATTTTAATTATTAAAAAATATTTTTTAAAAAAATATTTTAAATGTTTTTATGTATCCGACTGGCTTAATTATTTAGTTAACTTTATTTTTCTCCGTCACTTTCTTTTTCTTTCTTCGATTATTACTTTGTTACCTCGAAATTATAAAACCGCAGCTTAATTTGTCGGTTCTAGGTCATAGAGAACGGTAGCTGATTTGTTTAAAACTGAAGCACTGAACTTATTGCGGTGCGTATAATATATAGGGGTGGCAATGTAGCAGTTAAGGCGATTTTTTTTTTACTCGATTTTGTTTTGTTGTACAATAATTCACATAAAATTTATCTCATTTTTATATGTGAGTAGTAAAATATTAAATTTTAATTTATTTTTATAGATATTTGTTTCGTCTTTATTTGTTTCTGTATTATTAAAATTCAATAAATTAAATTAAATTTTAAAATTTATATAACCATCATCACATATATAACATAAATTAAAATAAAAATATAAATATGATATAATATTATTAATTATTTATTAATTATTTTACATATATTATATATATATAGCGGAGCGGGTATTACTTAAACCCGACGCCGTCCTACTCCTCTCAAAAATTCGTTCTACTAAAAATTCGCTTCGATATGGATGGGTATTCGCGGATTTGGATGGTATTGCCATCTCTAAATTAATATAAGCTGGATTCAATGCAAGTTTTGTTGTTATTAGAATTTTTAATTCTAAATTAAGAGGAGGGAGAACACCTTGATATAAGCTAATTATAATTAAGGTTGGTTAATTTTTTTTGGGTGACTAAATAGAAAAGAAAGAAAAAAAAAAGACAAAACTAAATTAATTGGCTAGGGTCATATCTAAATCTATTAGATATTGAAGCTCACTCCATAGTTGACTCCAATTCGAGTAAATGTCCGCGACAGAAGCAGCTGCTTTAGCCATACAATCTGCAACACTATTTGCAGTCCTCTGAATTAAAAGAATAGAGACTCTCCAATTCCAATTCATAACCTCCTGAATATACTTTGCCAAATCCCATTCCAAAATATCCTTACTAAACATTCTTTGGTTTATCAAAAAAAAAGCTTCTAAACAGTCTGCTTCCAATTAAAGTTGGCTAATTGCGTATGCTATGCACATGACTGGCAGATAAAAAATAGGAAAAATTCTCGTTATTAGTTTTTAATATTTCTTTCAAATAGGATAGGTCACGTGATTTGTATCATTTGATTTCATTTGACCAAGATATATGAAACTTTTGTTTGATGATTGTGTTCTTAATTATTTAGCTCTTCTACTTAAGTTTGTGGAACTTTTTTAAGAGTTTTTAAAAGGATAAAAAAAGATAATATAAAAATTATATTTGTTTTATACTAATTTTTTGTTTTTAAAATTTACTAAAAATTGGACAATTTGAATATAATATCATGATATTACTGTTTTTAAAAAATAAAACTAATAAAAATGTAACATAAATAGTTATATTTTTAATATTTTTTTGTGTAAATAGTTTTATATTTTTTTTAGTTTATTTATTTTTAAGGGGAATCTAACTTCTTAATTATTTTTCCAATGAATTTTAAAGTTTATCACCATGTACTTTTATATATATTTTACTAAATTATACATATTTTCGTTGAGAAGGAAAAGTGAATTTTATTAAATATTTTTCTCATCAAATTAATTTCCCCCTAGATACATATACAACATATAGGTGTAAGTTTAGTTTATTTTATTTTGTGATGTTCTTTCAAAATTCGGGACTTCATCTTGACTAGCTAATTCACATTAGAATTTTCTATAATAAATTTTAAAAATATTATTTTTATACTAAAATCAGTCAGTATTTGTATATAAATATATGATTTAATTTATTTTCAATGTATATTTGTATTTCAATATATATTTTATACTAATAGCTAATTTTAGTAACTAATTTTAGTATACACATAGCATTACTCAATAAATTTTTATTAATTGATATTTTTTATTTTTTGTCAAAATAAATTACATTTTAAAATCTTCTAATTAAGCTCATAAAATAATCAAGTAATAAGGTATTTGAATTTCGCATCATAATATGATATTTGCGTAAAAGTTTAATGATTAGTGTATACTAAAATTAGCTATTAAAATTAGTTAGTTGACACGTCTATTAATATTTTATGCACAAATAAACTGATTTTAATATATAAATAATATTTATTTTTATAGACAAAATAAAATGAAATAAATTTAGCTGTCATTAAAAATATATCTTACAAGAGAAAGATACATATTCTAATAAATTCACGATATAACCACCTACAAGTACGAAATTTATAGAAATGTATTCATATAGGATATGCTTCGGCAATTAAGCTCATACAACAATTTCAAAAGTATGTAAATTTATTTTCCATGAATAAACAAATATGCCACTCAAAACAAGAAGAGAATTAAGGATATCAACTTCATACAACAGAAGTTCATACATCAAACATGATAAAATACAACCAGCATGTCACACTAAACAACCACACACCATTTATATATATGCTATCGCTACTCATATTATAGTTCATATTCAAAATCATTGAAGAGTTCCAGC
>NC_029772.3:5703800-5719625 GCF_000817695.3 Arachis duranensis
TATATTACTTTGGCATGTACTCATCATCGAATACCTTTGTTCTTTCCAAATGAACCATAACATTCTCTTTGCCATTCTCATCAAGAGTGACATTAAGTACTTTAGCCATGACAAACATATCATCATCATTATCAATACTTTACACTTCTTTTACTTTAAATGTACACTTATCAAAATTGATTCACATCATAGGTACTTTTAAATCAAAAGCCTATTTTGGTCCATATCTTTTAAATATAACTCTGTTTCTTAGTTTTCTATATCACACACAGGGACAGACCTATTCACAATATTGTGGGGGCACTTGCCCTCATTGAATCTTAATATATAAGGAATCTATTTTAATAACGGTATGTTTCTGTATTTAAAAAATATATTTATATGTACAAAATTTATATGATTAAATATTAATATAATAATAAAAATTATTATAGTATATAAATTTGATCCATTGAGATTGAATAAAATCATATTTATTCAACTAAAAAGTATAAATAATAATAATTTAATTATTTAATCATTTAAATGCAAACCTAACTTTTTAAATATAATAGAGTAATAAACTTCCTACGCATGTAGAGAAGTGAAAGGTATCATAAATTTATAATCCAAGTAAGGAGCCGAAGCTCTAAGTGCAAGTGCAGGGAGGGGAGTAAAGGAAGATGTAGTTAATTTGTTGTTAACAAAATCTGTTAACTCAGCATAACAGAAATGATAGAAAAAAAAAAAGAAAACGTGTTGCATAACTAACTTCACTGATTTACTGGCTGAAGTTCCAACTGAAACTCCTTGACTTTCATCATAAGCTTTACGTGTTTCATCACCATTCCTTCTATTAAGAAGAATTTTAATTTTAAGTTATTAATTTTTATAAATTCTTCAACTAACGAATAATAATTTTTTTGTATTATATTATATCTTGCATAAGTATGAGCATATTAAGCAACATTACTAAAACATTAAATGAGTTAATTAACATACTTTAAATGTGTTAATTAAAATGAGAAGAATCTTAATTATTAGACTTTAAATTTTAGATATCTAAATATATTAAAGTTAATTTTTATATTTTTTTGATATTATTTTTATTCTCATTACTAAAAATATTTGAGTCCGTTAAAGCACACATTTCAATTAAGCATATAGAACTGATTTAAACTAAAGATAAATTATTATGTCAAATAAAAAAAAAACAGAGATGAGAGAGATAGATTAGGGATAAAATAATCATTTTATATATGTACATCTAAATTAAAATCAAATAATTTCCATCTAAATCCCATTCAAAGAAAGATATGATTATTTAAAATCACAAAAGGATAGAATTTGAATTTGAGAAATCAATTCAAAATTCTTATCACTATGACTAAGAATTTTTTTATTATTATTCTAAGTTGTTTGAGACACAAAACAATTTAATTATTTCCATAAAATTTATGTATCAAATACACACTACCATACTAATAGAACTCCAAATTGCCAGCACCACAACATGTCACAATAAATTTTAAAATTATATATATTATAATTATAATAAATAGATATTTATGATAAGATGGCTAATAAAAATCTCAGCCTTTTCGGCTTCTTCCCACATGGGAATGCTCTCTACCACCAGCTTTGTTGAAAGCAGGATCATGCCCATGATTTGCTGTTGGCTCACCATAGTCTTCAAGGTTTATTGTCAATAATGACCTCCCACCAGTGTCCGAACCTTCATATTCTGTAATTAAAAAAATTAATAAATGTATTTTACCAAAATGTCCCAGTTGAGGTAATATATAATTATATATGTACTTTAACTTTTTAATGGTTAGTTAAATCTTTTATTTTTCAATGTATTTTTATAAAATACATAATAATAATTATAAAAGAAAATAATGACTAGTTAAAAGGTGATTATATTATGTGTGTTCACATGTACCGTAGGAATTGTATACTATTACAAGCAACATTGATTATTCATTTATTAAGTGTGTGATTATTCTATTAAGCCAAATTTGATCATTTTGATGGTTTAATATAATTTCACTGAAGCAATGTGTGATAAATGCATGACTGATTTTTAATGTATATAAAATATTTTTGTTAGTTTAAGACTTGATCTTTTTTAAGAGGTGTATGATAAATAAAAAAATTATATGATTTTGCTCATAACTTTTAAAAGTTAAAATTACTAAAATATCAAAAAGTATATTTTTAAAGTTAATTTATATTTATCAAAATTAAAAAGTCTAACACAATCTTTTAAATTTATAAATTTTAAAATTCACTCTTATATATTTATATAAGTATATTATATATGATCATTTAAAATTTTAAAAATTATTTTATTAATAAACACAATTATTATTACTTATACTTATTGAAATTATTTTTAAGTTTGATTTATTAAATATAAATATTATAATCTTTAAAAAAATATTTTTTAAAAGTCAATTTTAACAAGTTATTTTCAAAAAGTTTTATTAAATTGCCATATTCATGAGAATTTTAGAAACGTTAATAACACCTCCGCAAATCTCCTCTTTTCTAACTCTTTCAAACTAAAAAGTTTCTATCGTATTTTAATTTAATTTATCGTTTTATTCTTACTTTGTTGTTGTATACCATTATATCTATACATCTTAATTCAAATGCATTATTTCAAGAATAAAATTATAAATATTTAATAAATTCATCGACAAATAAAAGTTTAAATACTGTAGTTAGACGGTCCATTCTTTTATTAGAAAAGATTAAAGAATACATCTACACGATATTCCACGTTTATGTTCAGTCATTTGGCAACAAGGCATATATTAATTTATAACTTGGAAATAAGAAAGGCACAGATTGTAGAAATTCAATGGTATCTCCAGCTGTCAAGGCAACATGAACTCTCATAGCAATATACATATAGTAATGATATATAATGATAATGATAAATTATATTATGTAAAGAGTTAAATTTTAATGTACCTTAAAACATTTTAATTTTAAAGGTTTAGTAAATATGTTCTCTAAAAGTACCTGATAAAATTATAAATTGAGAAAGTCTTTATAAAAAAATATACAAAATCTAAATTCTCAACGTATTTATTGTGTATTTATTAAAGTAAAATATTTAAATTTTTATTATTAACAACTTTAACTTGTATTTTTAAAATACATATTAGCTAAATTCTAATTTTAATATATTTTAAAATATTTTATAAAATCGTTTAGTTATATTTATTTTTAAAAATAATTATTTATATCATCAATATATACATATATAAAATTATTTTATACCGAACAGTGTATTAAAATTAAATTTATATATATAAACCTAAAGAAATTCATTTTTTTGAAACAATAATGATAATTTATTTTTCTACAAATAAACCAAATGATTTTAAAAAACCAAATCAAAATACGAGTGAATCAATAATTAGTATTTAACAACCTAGCAAGTTATTTCAACTCTAGAGATTGTAGTGAGAGAGAGAGGGAGAGACAATTGAAATGTGTATTCTTCAGAAATGTCTCTTCAAAGTTAGAAAAGATGTTCTTGAGGCATGTATTTATTATATATGATAAGAGTTTTATTTTGAATTGAGATATTTTTCTACTATATCTTATATAAACTACTTAGCTTCCAATTAAGTTGTAAGACACACAAATAAAGGAAAATTAAAAAAATATATACTATGGAAAAAAGAGTGGGTAATTAAGATGAAACTAATGAAAGGCAAACTCACTTGATAAGAAGAAAAGAGTGTCTCTAGCATTAACACATAGCATAGTAGAGAAAGCTATGATCATCAGAAAGGATAAAGAGATGCACAAGCCACTTCCAACCCTAAATATCATTCTCTCTCTCTCTCTCTCTCTCTCTCTCTCAATATGTTGTAAGGTTAACTTATGGAATAATACTATTTTAATTATCACTACAATAGAAAGCCCTACTCTAAGGCTGTATTTATAGAAGAGAAGGTTGACGATTCCGCCGGAAGTGGATTACACGTTTATTGGAAGACATTTTTATTTTTTTAATGCTATTAGAGGAGGCCAAAAACTAAATAAATAAGTATTATAATAATGAATTCTCTTTAAGATTTAATAATTCAACAATTATATTAAAATGCAAGTAAATTAACGGATATTAATGTTCCACCAAATGCAAGTATATGTCTCGAACTACGACACGACTGCTCATGGCACATCATAAAACTCAGATGCTCACAAGTGGGTATTTTGACGAGAGAAATGTTCGATACGAAGGAGATAGGGAGACTCAAATCTGTGACTTTTTAGATAAATATTGAGAGACTATGTTATTTGAAGTATAATTTATTGACTTGTGCTAATAAATTATTAGACTAATTTAGTTGAAATTAATTATCAAAATAACTTGTTCATATCATGTTAACGAAAAAATAAAATCATTTTAAAATTTATAATAGCTATATTATAATAATACCCAAACATCAAGATTAGATGCCTTAAATATTTTTTGTTGAGCTAGAGAGTCAAAGGACTCCAAGATTAGATGTCTTAATTAATCTTTGAAAGATACAACAAACAGTAATAAATGTAACTAGTCATTGTGAGTTAGATGGTGATATGTATAAAATAATTTATGCCATATATACATGTTATTATCTATTTGATAGAAGAATTAATTTGACTTATTATTATAATTTTTAAAGATAAATTTGAGACATTATTTGATCTTTTTAATACCATATTGATGCACGGGTATTTTTTTGTTAAAGACTATTTTAATGATTAACACTAACTTCATTACATCTTTATCGTGTATGTAATAAAATATTGAAGTATAATTTGTAAATGATCTAATTTCTTATGAATAATTTATATAAAATAACTCAGATATGCTATATCGACATTGAGTAAACATAATTCAGCCTATCAAAAGAAACAAATAATAATAAGAAGAAAATCAAATACTTATAAAATTAATCTTCTGTCACTTTATTAAAAAGAGATGCTTTTTTATTAAGGGTACCTACTAATAATTTTTCTTTATTTCTTGATCTTGAACAGCGGAACAAGGCCTCATAAATGCAGGTTACGTTTTAGGTCAACGATGATGCCAATGCTAATCTCAATCACAAGTGGTTACAAACTGGTACTTTAGAAATGAAAAAAAAAAAAGAATTTTATGTGGGTGGAAAATTCTTGATCATCAAAAAAATTTTAAAGAAGAATTAAATAAAAAAACACAAAATAAAAAGACATCACATTCAATTTAAAATTTTTAAATGTCAAGTTAATAGTTTCTTATTTTATAAATTCTTCACTTTTTTTTCTTTATTTAAAGCGAAATTAATTATTTATATAAACTAATTTTTTTCATTACTCACCCTACTTAACAATTATATATATATGCTATTTTTTTATGCGAAAAGTCAGATGATAAAAACGATTATAACATATTGTCCTATATAGAAATTTTTAAGTTATATTCTCCACCCAGAAGTAGGTATGTATATAATCTTATTAATAAAATGAAATTAGTTTTTTAAAAATGAAAGGAAATTGTTTTTTTTTTTTTTTTCATGAAGGACAATTTAGACACATGGATATTCTACAATGTCAACTTTAGTTTGACCTAACACGTTAAACTTTCCAAACATTTAAGCTTTTGGGGTTGACTTCCTCTTTTGAAGTAAACTTTTTAGGATATGGAATTTCATACCAACACAGCAACATTACTAATGGATATGCATGGGAAGGTAGCTAGTACCGTACGAGATAATTTAGAGTAAAGACTTCATGTTCATCAATTGAAAGTAATTAAGCATATATATAATCACATACATTACTTCATTGTCAGCAATAATGTCGTCTCTCTTATAGTAATTAAGCATATATATATAATCACATACATTATTTCATGATTACGTAAATTATAAAAGAAAAAAGTTTAGATAAACAATAAAAATACTAAATAATGTGAATAATAAATATGTCAGATGTTTAATTTATTGGATGTGCGGATGGTTATCCTAACGTTGAGGTTTAGAAAGTAATTTGGGATGAAATGTTTTTTTATTTTATTGGGTCAATTCTAGAGCCCATTGTTCACATTATTTAGAAAAGTCATTATCTACCTATTAAAACTGATTATAAATTACTCGTAAAAATAAAATATTGGAGACATTTTTTTAAACAAAGGAAGCTCGAGACATGAAAATGGAGCATAAAACAACCAAAACCAGCAGGATCAACACCATTCCACTCCTTATAGCTCAAAAACGTCCTATTTTGTATGACCTCAATATTTACTTCTTTGTTGTTGAAAATTCTGTCATTGCGTTCCAACTAGATGTTCCAAATAACTGTGAAGAACCCAGTCAACCACATCTTCTACTCCTCTTTTCTATTAAGCGTGCCAGTCCAACTCTCAAACAAGCCTTTAATGGTTCTTGGGACATCCCAAACTCTATGAAAACACCTCAACCAGACGCACCACACCTGCCATGTAAACTCACAGAACAAAAATAAATGATGAACACATTCTATCTCTTTTTTACACAGGACACAAATACTATCATTCTGCTGTATTACGCCTAATCCACACAACCTTTCTTTAGTATTCACTCTACTGACTAAAACAAACCAACTAAATAGCTCAATTCTCGGAGGTACCAACTCTATACAAATCGAATTTGTGAAGCTATAACTCGTAATCTTTCTTCGAAAGACACTACTAGAAAACTAGTTATTACAGACGGATATTTTCGACGGATTTTATCCCACGGAAATACAAACGGAATTTCAGAGAGATTTTTTGTCGGAAAACAAAAAAAATAAATTAGCATAAATTACAGACGGAAAACAGAATCCGTCGATAATTCTTTTGGTAAAATTAATTTTTTTCGTGAAAAATGATTACAGACAGAAAATTTGTCTGTAATTAAATAGACAAAACGTTGTGTTTTATTAAATTATTACAGACGAAAAATCCGTCTATAATTAAAATTTTCCGTCAAAAATATTAAGGTAACCCTAATTTTATCACCACCCATTCACACTCCATTCGAACGTCGGCAGTAGCCCTCATCCCTCGAACTCTTCTCCTCCGATAGAAGGTGTTGTCACCGCCAGCGGGGATAGACCATGGGTGCTTTCGTCATCTGAAAAAGCTCTACTTGGCCCTCTTCGCATCGTTCCTCCTCTCCTCGTCGTTGCACGAAGTTCTGAGTTGAGCTCGTGGCGTCGCCGTCGCGAAGGGTTCCTCCTCTCCTCACCGTGCGTTGTTTCTTATTCTCTGATCCTCGCCATTTTTTATTTAGGATTAAGCTAGGGTTTGCCTTTGATTTTGTGATTTCATTTCCGATTTTGTGATTTAATCTCTGCTTCCTTTAATTCTTTTTAGCGCTTTTATGAACCTCTCCCTTACATGACAGAGCACCTAGGTGTAAAGGAGTTGACGATTGACCAACCTTGAAGTTTGGTAAATGTGGTGATTCATATCTTCAAAATTTGCTTCAGGTGCCACTTTTCACCACCACCGCTTTCAGTTTTTCAAACCTAATTTCTCTGTTTATTCTTTTGTTAATTGTTATAATTACTATTTTTTATTTTTTATTCATATTAATTTTTTGTATTTTTTGCTTGATGGAGTATAGTTTCTTTTACGATGATAAGCTTGTAAAAAAGAATAACAGTAAGAAAAGGAATAATGAATAATAGCCAACAGTAAAGGTTCTTGATTTTTGGTTTCCTAATTCTAATCTTGTGATAATAGAGTGTGAATTAGAAGTTGTATGAGGAATAGGAGGTAAGCAAATCTCAATACACTAATAGTTATCTGAGTGTGAACCTAGTCAAGTCCTGTTAAAGAATGAGAAGGACAACCACTAGGAAGTTCTGTGAATGGTGAGTGTGATGAAATTGGTTCAGATATTAGTAGTCAATTGTTCAGGAACAATTGGCAAGGTCATAACAAAATGAGTATTAGAAGGAAATAAATCTGAATAAAGAAAGATATTCTCATCAAAGATCACATATCTTGACAAATATATATATTTCAAATTTATAGTCCAGTTTTGTTTATTGTATGGTATTTTTAGCATTGAATAATCTAGCTTCTTCTGAAATAATTTTTTAAATGGTGATAAAAACTCAAGAGTAGCAGTGGGCAACCTATTAAGCAAAACACAGCTGTAGTGAATGCATCTTCCCAAAATTACATGGGAAGAGAGGCCTAGCTTAAAAAGATAAACCAATTTCAGTGATGTTCTATGCCTTCTATGAAAACATCATTGTTGTTAATATGTATAAAGGTAAGATATTCTATGTTTAATACCATGATTTTGAAGAAAATCAGTAAACGTTGTAGACATAAACTCCATAATTCAAGTGTAGTATATTTGCCACAATTAGCTAAATAAATGCGTATCAATATTAGTAGAGGCAGAATTAAGAAAGAAACTAGAATCAGAATTAGAGGAAAAACACTTCATATCATTTGAGTTCATAGTAACTGGCTTTGAAATATGAGAATCAGAACACCTAATAAGTAAGGTATGTGCATGAGTAAGAGTGCAATTATTACAAGGAGCAGAATTGAATGCAAACACTTAAGAGTAGAAATACCATTCAGTGATATCGTAGTCCTTGTGTTTTCGTGTTCCTTGTAACAAACTTGAATCATACCATTCACATTTAAATATGCACACCTTGTATATAGTGCGACAAAAATACTCTAATTCAATTATGTTCTGCAACACACCAAACCGATAAGAGTGACCCCTGCCTAAATATATGCAAACCCAAATTCTGGTGTTATCTATTTTTTTTATTCGACCACTATAAGATATGGAACCAATATCCATTAACAGTATACATCGGGTAGCTGCTGATGCCCTTATTTATTGAGTCTCAACTAAGTGCAGCTAGTTTCGAATCTGTTGTTTCAGTTAGCTGCACACTAACGTATTTTTTGAATCAACGTGGAAAATTATTCAATGAGCCATTAGGATTTGTCTTTTGGAATAACGTAGATGATTTATCATAGGATAAAGAAGTTTTAATTAGATTAAGAAGTTAATATCTTACTGATTTTAGTATTTACCAAGACTTAAAAAACTCACATGAGGTATGGTAAAATTTGGTCACAGTTAAGCAACGCATGCAGATGTGCAGCATCGATTTCTTTCTGCTCTAACCAGTAGTTACTACCTGCACCCATTGCAGCTCCTTCTGGCAAAAAAATTAAGTGTGTTATTCCATTTGACGAGGATTCTCCCTTCTCATTGTTCCTTGAAACCCTTATTCTACGTGACTCAACATGAGACTGAAAATCGAATGAGCAAAATGTATATGTTTTTTTAGCTAGGAATGCTTGCAGATGCTGCCCTCAATCCGAGCTTTGTTCTTCATGATGCGCTTGAATGAACCAATCATCCTTTCAAATGGTTACATCAACCTAAATTAGACTGGCCCACAATTTCTTGCTTTGTACAGTAGGTGGACTGTTAAGTATTTCATAACGTCACAAAAAATAGAGAGAATATCCTCTCTAGCTTACAAAGTATGATGAAAATGTTCTTGTATATGACTGTGAGGTAATTAATGCTAAGTTTCATAGCATATTACTCCTTAAAGAACTCACTTATTTTTGTGAGGAGTTTTCAGATGTTGGTTTAGCTCACCGCCCATTATCAAGTCTCTTTAAGTTTAGATCTGGCCGATTGTAAATGTCTACTAAGTCTAACCTAGTTATCATTGTCCTTGTTCGCTCATCGCTCATTACTGTGTGTACGATATTATCAAACACGTTTTTTTTTAATGTGTAACACACCAAGACAATGTCAAACCAAGTTGTGTTTTCAATAAAGCAACTCCCAAATTATACTCTGTTTAGTCCAATTATGCTGCCGGCCATATCTTAAAGTTTCAAACCTTCCCCGTTATCGATAATCCTTGGGATTCTACGGACACGTTGCCAAACTTGCCTACCACTCAACCTCACAGGTGCCTGTTCGTGTTCAGTTTTATTCTTTTTGAACGCGTCCCTATTGTGCCAAAAAAGATGATCAAAGTCGAGGAATCTTTTATGGCAATCAAACCACAAATTCTTACCGCCATTTGATAACCAAAATGCCTTCGTATCCTCTATGCAAATGGGGCTTGCCATTCTGCTCTGAGTGGACCAACCTAACAACATGCCATGTGCAGGAAAGTCATTAATGGTCCACATCAACATAGTTCGTAGTTGAAAGTTTGTCTTGGTCGAAATATCATACGTTTCTACACCATCAATCTACAACTTCTTTAACTCATCCACCAAGGGTTGTAAGAAGACATCTATTTTGGTCTTTGAATTGCTGGGACCAAGTATGATGCAAGTTAGGAACATGTATGAGTTCTTCATGCACATTTCGAGACTCAGGTTATAAGGTGTCATGGCTATAGGCCAACAAGAGTACACATTACCGAATTATAATTTGGTGCAAACCCGTCAGAGCATAAAGCTAGTCTAATATTTCTGGGCTCGCTCGCAAATGTAGAATGGACCCGATCAAAATGCTTCCAAACTTCTCTGTGTGATAGATGTGTCATGATTCCACCATCTCTCTTGTTGTTACTATGCCAAGTCATGTGAGGGGCTGAACTCATCTATGCATACAATCGTTTCAACCTAGGGATTAAGGACAAGTAGTGCATCCATTTCATTGGAATTCTCTTTAAACGGTGTTTATTGACCTGTTCTCTCTCGACTTGGAACTTCGGTGATCTACAAAATCTGCATTCAGTTAGGTATGCATCTGTCTTATAGTACAACATACAACCATTCAAACAACAATCAATTTTCACCATATTTAGACCCAATTTTGAAACTAGCTTCTTTACTTCGTAGTAGTCTCGAGGAATACTAGTGGATCCGACAGGTACCAGTTCGCTGCAAAGGGTAGCTCATATATCAAAGGACTCATGGATATGATTTGACTCTGACTTAATACTCATCATCCTGACACATGCAGACAACCCCGAATGAACACACCCTTCGTACAAAGGTTTCACAACAGATTCTAACAGATGATAAAATGTCTTCACTTCCGGGTTAGACTCTTCTCCAGCGCCTTCCAATTTCGTATTGCATTACACACCATCTCATTGTATCTCTCTTGGTTAGCTTCCCAACTCATTTCATCCATGTTTAGGTCTCTCACCACCCGAATCCTCCTTAATTGACAACCGAACCTATTCAAATTAGAGGCAGACCGGTTAATTCTCTGTTCATCCACTTTTTTGTGTTTTGTCCAAATCCAATACTCATCCTTGAACCCGTTACGATAGAGGTGAAGCGTTATGTCCTCAGGTCCTAATCACTTAGTCAGCCGACACTTTTGACACGGACACCTAAATACCCTATCAGACCCAAATGGTTCCATGTTGAAGACATGCACGACAAAATATCAATCCCTTTAAAGAATTTAGGTTTTAAATCCCTCGGCCACTATTATCCCTCTCATACATCCATAGACAATGACTTGGAATCTTATTGAAACACATACCCTAGAATTTAACGAACAACACAAATTATTTTATTTTTTAGAAAATTCGGCAAAATGTACCATGTAATTAGACTCTCCTGCTAAATATAATTATTATTTTCTAATAAACCAAACATGTTTTAAACAATTTAAACAGTAATTCGGCAGAACTTTTCCTTGATTCAGAGACATCCATGAAATAAATATAACAGTTCTTACATAAGAAACAGATGCAAGCATAAATTATAGCATACGAGCATTCAACAAAATATCCAATTCTAACCGTTCTAGTGCGCTACCCCTTATAACTCCACAATTCTCCAGCAAACAAGTGTTTCGAGAAGGTGCCACTATACGACCTTCTCCCACTTCCATCCTAAAACTATCCTAGGAAAAGTAAGTCCGACTTAAAATTTAAACAATTCATTATATTCAGAGATAGAAAATCAACCTAAAATATTACTGCAGAAACAACAAAAAAAACAAACTCCAATAGATCTTAAGAGAATAGCACCATCTTGATAAAAAAAAAGACAACATATTAAATTCACAAGTTGAAACTAAATCAAAAACTAATTTGAAAGAATAAGTAAAATTCATTAGTCCAATAATTATAACTTAATTCTAATTTCACTGAACTAACAAGAGACGTGTCAAAAATAAGCAACATAAATTGAATGTAATTGAAAGAACATCCATTCACTAAATTCCACTAAAATCTTCCAATAACTCAAGCACTTTTAATTTCACATTACTTAATCTACTCTAACATTATTTGATTTTTACATCTATTAAATTAACACAACAAACTTTAATCACACACTTCATAAACAAATTTAACCACTGATTCAAACTAAACTCTAACAAAATGATAAAGTCACAAATTAATATGTAAAAATGAAATAACCATATGAAATAATTATACCAACAATAAATCTGATGATAGTGGTTGTAGGGTCTCTTTAACGTGGTGATGACAGAGGTGGCAGTGACGGCGACGTGAATGGCAACCATGGCGGAAGCGGTCATAGATACGACAGCAGAATCGATGACGACGTGCAACGGCGGCTTCAGTGGGTACTCCAGGCGGCAGAGACAACGACGACGATGTTCCGGCGATGGTGATGGTTACATCTCGACGGCGACGGAGATAGCATACCAGAAAGAGAAAGAAGAGAGAGGGTTCGAACAAGTGAGTGGGAGGAGTTCTGTGTTTGAATTTTAAGCGACATTTACCGGTCGAATTTTTTTTATGATAAATCACCAAAACAACATGTTTTATTAAATCATTATATCGGTGGATTATACTGCCGAAAAATCTGATGATAACATTGACGCCATTGAGTCTTATTTTTGCGCCAAGTCGCAAACAATCACCGTCGGTTTTTGCAACGGAAAATACATTCTGACAGTAATCTTTTATAGCAACGAATTTCTCTACCTTTTCGTCGAAAAATCCAACAGTAAATCCGTCTATACAACTCGACGCTAAATCTGACGATAATTCTGTCTGTACTCTACCTTTTTCTTGTAGTGTATAATCTTACTTCTAATATTCTATTTTCATAGGATTATTATATATTTTAAAAACGTGTTGATTTGAACATCCAAATATCTTTTATAGATATACACTCATTTATTTTTGGTTCAACTCCAACCACAATCATTAAAGAACTTTTAATACAAAATTCTCCGGTAGAATTATAGCTCAGAATCACCACCTCACTTCAGAAATATGCATTCTCTATGAGAAAAGTTTTATACGTTGAACTATATCTTGGACAAGCTATACATTCAAAAAATTTTATCGACAATTTTGAAGCCCAATGTGAGACTCTTCATAACAATTTTCTACTCCATTGAGATTCAAGAGTCTTGAATTGCTTAGCTTTCAAATTCTTGAACAAATTTCAATCATCTTTTACAAATGTTTACTCAATATTTTTACTGAACAAATTTTTCAGGTGGTGTTTACATTATTTTTGCAGTTTACATGAATTGCTGGCTACTCAATTTTATTACATTCAAGCCTTTAGTACAATATTACAATACGTCGATAAAACATAAAAATTGAATAATTATATTATGTGTATGCTAAAAATAAACGATTAAATTATGTAATTGTATAGAATATATATTAGGATATAAAATACATGTAGAAAATACGCAAATAACATGTATATTTAGAGTGAATGCTCAACTTATTAGTTTTTAAAAAAATTTAGATCAGACATTTTAGTCTTTAAAAATCGATTGTTTTTATTCAAACTTTTTATGTCTATTTTACAAATAATATAAATTTCTTAAAATTTTTATTATAAAATAATTAAGTTTCAAATATATTATTGTAAGACAAATCAATGCCTCTTTAAAATAATAGAGGGATCAATTTGTCCAATAAAAATAATTCTCGAAAACTTAAAGAGAATAAAAAAATTGTTAGAAATTAAAATGTCCAATTTAAAATTTTTTGAGAACCAATTTAAGTATTTACTCCATATATTTATATACAATACATATTAATTAATTTAATCACTTATTTTTAGCGTGTATATATATTTACTTTTAAAAAAATAATGCTTATAAACGCATGGCAAAAAAAATACCAAAGGTAATAAAAATAAAGTGTGCATCCCACGTAAAAACTATACCAGTTAACATGCTAACTCAATATTTTCTATTAGTGAGTCATGTTGAAAATTGATTTAGAGACTGTTTTAGCCGACAAAAAAATTATAGGGTTAATGTGTATGTATTAATTTCTTTTGGAGATTAAAATATTTATTTTTAAATTTTTTAAAAACTAATTTAAATAATTACTCTTTTTTATTTTAAGTTTTGGATATTTATTTGGATAGTTTGTGAATTTTTATGAGTACATAATAAATGAATTATATTTTGTTAGGTTTTTATGTCACTTTCAAATATTTTTTTTGTAGATTATGAGCTGATAGAGATTAAAATGTTTATTTTTAAAATTTTTAAAGTAATTTAAATAATTACTCTTTTTTATTTTAAGTTTTGGATATTTATTTGGATAGTTTGTGAATTTTCAATTGAGTACATAATTATATTATGTATAAAAACTTAATTATTAAATTAATAATTTATATAAAAAATATATTAAAATACTAAATTAAAACATAAATATATTTATATACAAATGTGTTACTTTTTTTAGTATTTATATATTTATTTTAAACTAAATATAAATTATCATTATAATACAAACCCCAAAAGCTTTGAATGCTAAACCGTATTTTCAAGGTTTTTTTGATTTTTTTTTATAAATGAGTAACAGACAATTCACTCCTAACCAAACTACACTACAGAAAATAAAAATGGTAGTATATCTCAAGAACTTAATTTTAATTATTCAAAAAAGAACAACAGCTATAATAGTGACAGTGGTGCCGATAATACGTGAAATAAAGTTAAATGACAAAAGACTTAGAGCTGATAATGAACAGATGTAGAAACTCAAAAGAATTTTTAATTTAAAATTTATTTTTTATGAATACAAAAATATTTTTATATTTTTACAAGTACATTTGTTAATATTTTAAACATAATAAAAAGACTTAGAGCTGATAATGAACAGATGTAGAAACTCAAAAGAATTTTTAATTTAAAATTTATTTTTTATGAATACAAAAATATTTTTATATTTTTACAAGTACATTTGTTAATATTTTAAACATAATAAAAACTTATATACAATTATATTCATATTAAATTAATAGTTGATAGTTATTAAATAATAATTTATTAAATTTATCAAATTATTTAATAATTTTAACTATCAATTTTATATAAAAATAATTTTATATAAATTTTTATCTTTAAACATTCATAAATAAAAATAATAGTTTATTAACTAAAAAATAAATTATAACCTCCCACCACAAGAGAATAAATTTCATAAAAAATAAAACTTAGGGTAAAACCAAAATCAATCCCAAATATTAAAGGTAGAAAATATCATTTTCTTAATAAAAACAAAATTGATAACATAGAAATAACATTTTATTCCTTGTATATTATTAAGTTTTATTCCCTATGCAGATTAGGCTTGTAACCTTCCGGTAATATCTAAAACTAAACTCAAAGTGGCGGTGGCGGTGGCGGAGTATGTTTAGGGTTGGCCCCTGGTTCTTTATAGTCATCTTCACTTATTACTTGTGTTTTCTCTGGATCTTCTGCAAAACAACCATTCAAATTAATCATTTGTTTCAAAACATTAAATCTGAACCTCTTATTTATTCATTTATTGTTATTATTTACCTAGTGCCAGAGGGATGGAATCATCTCTATGATCTGGATCTTGATC
>NC_029772.3:5719719-5720932 GCF_000817695.3 Arachis duranensis
TGAAAGGTAAAGGGACTATTCTCCTCTATCTAGGGCTCCTTAAAATAAAAAATTTAAGTTATAAATAAAAATTATAATTTAAAGAGAGAAAAGAGAAGCAGTGGTGCGTACCTTGTGGTGTAGTCCTGGCAAAACACATGAGCTCAGAGGTAATAAGCAAAAGGGCAACCAAAAAACACAGCCGAACCATAGAAGCCATTTTTTCTTGATGACACGGTATAATTGTAGATGATGAGTATATAATAACTGAAAGAGGATTCTAGCATCTATTTATAAGGTGATAAAAAAGTTATTATTACGTAATATAAAAAAATAAAATTAAAAATAATTATGTATTTTTTTTTCATTGTTAGGATTTTTTCGCTCGCTTAATTATTTGGAAAAAATTAAATTAATGATTGAGTTGCCATCGTTGATCTTAAAATAATATATTTAAATCACAAATCAATCATGCATTAATACATAGTCCTTCAAATTTTATATTAATATAAGATTTTTGTGTGTTCTCATGATATTTTTTAACATGACAGATTCATGATTAATCTACCATTTTAGATTTAAACTTTATTTAAGATTTTATTATTAATTAGTAAATTACATACGAATACTTATTTATTATTCCTTAATTATTTGACACACATAATTAGGGTTAATAGTTAAATTCGTCCCTGAAAAATTACGTAATTTTTATTTTTGTCTCTAAATAATTTTTTTAATCAAATTAATCCCTGAAAGATAAAAAAATAAGTCAAATTAGTCATTCTGTCAGTTGGACGATGACATGACACGTTAAGTGCCACATGGCATGACGACATGGCATGACACGTGGCAGGTAACCGCCACGTGACAGGTCAGTGACACATGGCAGGTCAGTGACACGTGGCATACACGTGACATGCCACATCATATAAAAAGTTTTTTATAGTCAAAATAGTCAAAGTCCAGACATAAGTCATTTTTATCTCTTAAATTTTAAAAATTAGTCAAACTAGTCCTTATATAATTTTTTTATTTTTCTTCATAATATTAAATTTAAAATATTTTTTGATACTACTAATTTTAATAGAAATGTAATTAACAAACAAAACATTAGTAATTGTATATTTTCTTCTTAAAATTTTTTTTCAATAAAATTATCTCTCTCCTTTAATTCTTCTCAAAATCTATTTTATTCTTTTCTATTCTAAAACCTTTCTCTTACTTTATTACATTT
>NC_029772.3:5721192-5746404 GCF_000817695.3 Arachis duranensis
TATATGTAAGAAAAAGGTATTAGAATAGAAAAGAATAAGAGAGATTTTGAGAAGAATTAAAGAAGAGAGATAATTTTATTGAAAAAAATTTTTAAGAAGAAAAGATATCATTACAAATGTTTTGTTTGTCAATTACATTTCTATTAAAATTAGTAGTATCAAAAAATATTTCAAATTTAATGAGTAAATATCCAAAATTGTCCCTGAAAGATACCCCGATCTCCATTTTGGTCCTCGAAAGATAAAGTTAATCAAAATCATCCCTTCGAAAGATAAAGTTAATCGAAATCGTCCCCGAAAAATACACGATTCGTCACATTAGTCCTTCCGTCAGTTAGATGATGACATGTCACGTTAAGTGCCACGTGGCATATGATGACGTGTAGGGCTAATCTTTTGACACGTGGCATTAGCCCTCCACGTCATCATATGCCACGTGGCACTTAACGTGACATGTCATCATCTAACTGACGGAAGGACTAATGTGACGAATCGTGTATTTTTCGGGGACGATTTCGATTAACTTTATTTTTCGAAGGGATGATTTTGATTAACTTTATCTTTCGAGAACCAAAATGGAGATCAAGGTATCTTTCAAGGACAATTTTAGATATTTACTCTACTTTTATTTATTAAAAAAATGAATCATTCTCCTAATTAATTTAATTGACACAATTAATTTTTTTATAATTATTTTTTATTTAATTATACTAAAAATTAATATCAAATTTAATGAAAATTAAATTCCAAAAAACTCTCCCTTATTATTACATTCATAATTCTACCATCTTTCTTTCAAATAAAAAATCTAAATCATTATTATTATATTATTCTACTACGTTAGCATTCTAACTTCAAAAATAATGACGTAGTACATTCTGATATCAGGATACATACCTCTTTCTTCTTAACTTATTTTAAAAAATTATATTCTTTATAATTATATAAAAATTAATATTTAATACATAATTAGACTAATTACCAATTATTAATATTTTCAATTATTATAATATAATTTTTAATCAAATATAATTAGCCATAAATATGATATTAATATTAATAGCTTTGTTAATATTAATATTAATAGCTTTGTTAATATGTTTATAAAAAATAGCTTTATTAACATTTTCTATTATGCATGTGTGTATCATATTAGTATATCAAATTAATGTTGATATTAATAATTATGTTTGTGCTACTAAAAAGTATATATAATTTCTTTTTTGTGGTTCATAAGTTTAGATTTAAGAGTCAAAATATTTTGTTTAAATTTTTAATTTGTTATTCATTCTTAACTACTTCATAGAATAATAATATATTCTTCGTTTTGATCGAAGTTGATTCTTTTAAGATACAAGTTATATTTTTTTATAATATTTTTTTAGATTGTCATTCTATTGATCTTTTGATAATTTGATGATTGTTCTTACTCAAATTTATTCTTTTCATTTAATGTTACAGCGCAATTGTTCTTGATCACAATCGTTTACCATGCATACACATCTATCAAATACCGCCTTAAGTTGTATTACTTGATTCAGGTTCTAATTACATGAATCTAAGAGCTTAACGAAGGGACAATAAACTCTATTTTACTGAAGAATTATTGGATCTACTCATACATTATGACAAACCTAATAGAAAGATACCAAAAAAAGCTAATAGAAAGTGAATAAATAAAGTTAGCTTTTTTAGGAGATCAAATTTTTATTGAGCAACGGCTTTCAACATTCGTTTTATGTTTTTTACGTCTATTAAAAAATATTCAAAGTGGAGCATATAATGAGATTGAATTTTCTCAATTTAGATTTAGTTTTTATATAAATAATTGTAATGTATTTAGAGATATAATTTCAAATATTGGTAATATATTTAAATTTTTTACTTTGAAACTTTTCATAATAAAAAATAATTTTGTAACATATTGAATTTTTTTTCCTAAAATTAGACAAGTCTTTTCGTGCGTTAATATAATGTCATTGATGGAGTTAATGAGTTATAACTCAAATGACATAATCTTTCTATACTCATCTAAGAGGTTACATGTTCGAGTCTCCCTATCTTTGGTTAAAAAAAAATGCCATTGATAAAAATAAAACTCAATTTAGTTTCTCCTTATGGCTATTCAATTCTATATTATTTTAGTTGGTTGTTGTTACGAGAATGACTATAATTTATATGTGTCTAAGATCTAGAATAACTTAAATATTATTTAAATAATTGAGTTCTAATATTAGCATTTAATTAGATTAATTTTAGAAAATTTAAATTATTATCTCATCTATATATTACAATAATTATTTTTAGTTATGTTATTTTTAAATTTTTTAATATGAAGTTTTTTTTTTCAGTTTTAAAATTTAGTGTTATTTTTATTGTCTCCCAGTATAACTAAAAAAAATTTAAGTTAAAAAACATGTTAATAATAAATAATATTTTTAGATCATTACTCAAACAAAAACTAAATCATGTATATTACTATTAGTTGTACAAAAAAATTTATTATCGTTGTATAAAATAGTTAATAGTTGGATAAAAATTTATCATCAACTGTAAAGTTAAAAATTTTAGTTGTCCGGTGTGATATATTTAGTTGAGTTTAAATTTTACTAATGTTAATAAATAAAATTATTGGGTTAAAATTTAGTTGTCGAATAATATATATTTAAATATATAAAAAAATTATAAGTATAAAAAAACTAAGTTAATAACTATCATTAATGACTATAATTAATATATATTAAATTAATTTAACATTAATTAAAATTTATTTGTCCAGTATATTAATTTAGCATTAATATATATCAAATTAATTACTATAATTAAAATTTAGTTGTTCAATGTAATTTATAAAAATTATCGTAATTAACGAAGAAAATGACAGAACTTAAAAGGACTAACCGATTAATTTAAAATCTTTAACGAAAGAATTTGATTAAAAAAATTTTTTAGAGACTAATTTAAAAAAAGAATAGTCTCTCAAAAATGAATTTGACTCTATTTACCCTATAATAAATATATCGTGAGAATACGAAAATTATTAATTAAACGATTAATATATACGTATACATAAATAAAAAAATTATTAATTAAAAAATTATAGTAAATTTTTTATTTTATAAATCAATCTCATATAATTAAAATGATTTGTTCTAAAAATAGATAGTCAAATTAATTTAATATTAATTAAATATTGCTATTCTTAATTTAAAGTAGATGAATCTTATACTATATATATATTACGTGATTATAAATTTTTATATTTGATGTTTATAATTTTTTTTAACAATTATTATGACTAATAGGTTATATTATAATCTTAAGTTAATATATTGTTAAATGTAGTTTTTTAAGTTTTTCATATTTGTTGTCATTTTATTTTATCTTAATTTCTTTGCAAATACAATCTTATTGAAAATTTAAAATTATTAGAATAGTTTGATATAAAAATAGAGATATAGTATGTGAATGTATAATTATCAATGCTGGAAATATAACCTAAAGTTTTGGTTGTTTAAAGAAGAAGATGTACGCACATTTTTTTTTATAGAAATTAAGACGTTGATTTATTGTATATTATACTTTTTTTTTTAGTTAATCAAATTATTTTGTAATTTTTTTTGTTATGTACATTTGCTTAGTATTTGCACCAATAAAAAATAATAAATTGAGATTATTTTAAAATTAAATGTATTAAAAAATATTTTTATTGAAAATATTTCAGATATAAATAAAAGAGTAAATATTTTTCGTATAGTACATACACTAGTTCTTATATCGTTAATTCTAAAAAATCTCTCAAATAAACCAACTCAACACATTTTATTATAAGAGATCAAAACATCTTAAATTTGATGAGTCTCTACTTATTGAAAATAAAAAACATCTAAAATTATAGGTTTATAACCTGCAAAATAAAATTATAAATAATAAATCAACACCAATTTGTAGATTATATATATTATGTATTTAAAATATAATAAGACACATAATTTAAAATTTAGTAATATTAATTATAAAAATTTATTAGTTATGAACATTATACGTATAAAATTATAGATATTATGAGTATGAAATTATAAATGTTATGTATACCTAACTATGGATGTTATGCGTATGAATTTATGAATATTATGAGTAAAATTATCAATTGAATAAATTAATTTAAATATTTGACATTCTTTTTTCAAATATAATTTTGGTAAAATTTAAAAATAATATATTTTATATGTAATTAAATATTAAATTTATTTATAAATAGATACACATAAATATAATTTTAAAAAAGAAAAAAGTATAAGTAAACAACGCATAATGCGAACAATTAATTAAAAAAAGGTTAAAAATTTAATCATACCTCATTAGAATTCCTGTAAATTTTTGTATTTCCAGAAATTGGTTGACTGAAAATATCTTCGTCAGATGAATTCAGTAAATATTCAAAATCTTCAACTTTTTTAAAAATAGACTCCATGTTAAAGTTAAATTCAAATGTCACAACAAAAAATATTAAACTAATTAATACTTGACAAGAGTTAAATTACAAGGAATAAAAATTAAAAAATATAAAACGATGAATAAGAAAAAGCAACATTTATTTAAAAAAATATAATACAAAAAGTGAGATGCATGAGAATCGTTCTTTTGAACAAAAAAAACCTTGTATTCTTTGAGTTTTAGTTTTAAAAATTGTTTAGGAGGTAGCATAAACAGATAAAAAGAATACATATACAAGTGATTACATAATAAACAAGAAATGTGTTTTTATTACTATAATACAAATGAATGTGTTTTTATTATTATAATGCAAATTAAATATCATAAGTATTTAAAAGAAATTAACATATATACATTAAGAAAGAATAAACTAATATAAACGGCAATATATGATATTGTTTTCATTTATGAAATATTACAATATTAATCAACTGAACTCATATATATAAATAAAGTAAAAAATAAAAAATTTTATAGATTTTAGTCAGGGGAATAATTTTGTTTCTTAAATATTTTCGTATGATATATATATTATTAATCTAACAGAATATTTTATTTGGTCAATCATGCATTTATGACAAAATTAAAGTGTTTGATTTAGTCAATCATCATATATAATCACCGTATAATCGTATAGGATATATATATGGTATGGGAATCATAGTCTAACCTTCTCTGCATGAGTGGCTTTATTCTCAGCTTTTTAGCTTAATCTTTCATGTACAGGTTGTTACACAAAGATGTAGCGACTTTGGGTGTATTTGGTTAAAAAAAATATTTCAATTTTTATCTTTAATATTTTATATTTTATATTTTTATAAAAAATAAAAGTGACTAACAAAATAATAAAATTTTATTTTCTATTTTATTTTTATCATTTATTTCACTTTTTCTTTTATTAAATTTAAAAATTAGGAGTACATTTTAAACGGGATCTTTAATTTCTATTTTCTAAAGATACCAGTCCTCCATCCCTTCTTATAAGTCATACATGATATTTTAACTGAATTTTCAAATTTCAATTTAAAAAATAAATAAATAAAAAATTTTAATCATCAAAAAATCTAAAGTAGCATCTAAAATATCTAAAATAATGGAATAGATAATCAAATTTTATGTAAATTTTAGCGTGTTATATTTTAAGTCATATTAAGTACTCTTTTTGTAAAATTTTATATCGATTAGAAATGAGAACAAAATATGTTTTATAAGAATAAGAATATAGATATCTCTTTTATAGCCATATGTTATTATCTCTACTATTAAAAATAAAATTGTAAAATTTAAAACATCAAAACGAATAATATCTTTATAGGGGTATTATTATAAATGGTATTAAAATTAATGTTTACACGGATGTCGTAAGAAGGACTTTTGCCCCGTTAGACAATAAACTGTAAAGTATCACATTAATTTAAGATAGATAGAGATGATAATATAGGGATGCCAGGAGGAACTCTTCTCTATATCCTATGTCAATGCCAAAATGATCATATCTTATATGTGAATTATGTTATATATTCAAAGCCAATGTTCCAATTAATGTATCAAGAAAGATTTTCGCCCTATTAGATTAGATAGAAGAACATAAAGTCCCACATCAATTTGAAATAGATAGGAAAGACTTTCCTTCCTCTCTCTTTCTATCCCATATCTTAAAATTTTTTTCATCAAATATAGTTCTATGAATCCTATAAAAAAATATTTATTTTAATAAAAATTACATTAATTCTATCATTATTAAAATAAAATAAATTTAAACATTAAATATACAAATCTTAAATAAAATATAAATACATAGATAAGACAGTATTTTTATTATTCTAGAATCAAGAGGCAGAATTTTGTTGAATTTAAGGATTTTGAATATTAAAAAATTACATTATGCTGTCCTTAGACATCAAAGATATTGAAAAGTTCGGGTCTCAAAAATAATGGTCTGATTTAAGATGCACAAATAAAATTTTAATTTATTTAATTAGAATTAAATTTAAGTTTGTCAAAAATATTTAATTTAATTTTTATTTGTTTGATAGTATTTTTAGATATTTAATATTTAAATCAAATCTAATCTAATCTAATATAATAAGATCAAATATAATTTAAATTAGTCATATTTTTTATTTAATTTCAAATTTCATAGTTTTATTCTAAAAAAATTTAGCCAACTTTTAAACTAATCATTTAGAGGTCAATTTAAGTAAGTTTATAAGATCTTTTGTACAATTTTTTTGAATAATTTTATGAGTACTCTTAAGTACTTTTTTATGTATATTTAAATGAGGGGAGTGATTTATTTTAATTTATTTGTTGTCAAGAATTTAAACTAAGATAATTTTTATTAGTGTTAGTTTGTTTAATTTTATTTATTTAATCTAAGTTGTCAATGATATATTTTTTGAGGGTCTAATAAGTGAAACATTTTCAGTGGCTTGGTTGTTAACGATAAATTTTTTATAAACGTCAAATGAAAAAAATTATCCACCTATCTAATTATGCTTTTATTTTTATCTTTTCATTCCATTATATCTTTTATTCTTTGTTTTTTTTTTCTTATCAAATATACATATGATTTTAAAATAAAAAATCATTGTAAATGTTAAAGAATTCTTATTTAAAATGCTTTTCTATCTTTCAATAATACTAGTATTTTTATCATAAAAAAAAATTGTTGATACTATTTGACTTTTATTGTGTGACTACTATCTTCTTTTTGTTATTTGGTTTAATATATATATAATTATTTTGGTACGGTCCTTGAGTCTGGGGGATAAAATCCCAACTTAAATTCTCTGCAAGAAGATTTTTATCCTCATTCTCATTTCATGAGATAATTTTTGCACTCATTTCCATTCCCATTCTCATTTTCTGATATCCCTATACATATGCTTATGCATCTCTATTACTATTTCTAGTTAAAGAAGGAAACAAATGACACATGCCTTATAACATTGATGGGTCGACTATTACACTTTTTATAAACATGCTAAATATATGTTAACAAAATTAATTAATTCGAAGAACATACGTGTGACTTTAGGTCATATTAATTACATATCAATAAAATTAAATTAATTTAAAAGACATTATTATTTTTTAAATGATTATTAACGTGTCAAGAAATAGTCTTCATATACATTGATTTGAAGAAAACACATACACATGAGAGCATTGAGTGACAAGTGATGGAAGCATGTATGCAATAAAGCTATGAAAATAAATGAAGCGGTGGTCAATATGGTCATTTCTTAAGAAGTGGCGGACTTCAAGAAACTAAAATAGCTGTTTTTTATGTGTGGTTAGAATTTAAAAATAAAAAAAATTTATATGTAATTATCTTTATATAAAATTAATAATAAAAAATTATTAAATATTTTAATATATTTAATTAAATTATTATCTAAAAAATGAAGATGTACGAATTTTTGCTTAAGATTTATTGCATTTGACAAGCATTGTATTGATGAGGCATGAGGCAATCGGTGTGGTCGCTCGGTACGGTGCATACCGCATTAATGCAAAGTTTGTTTAGTGGGTAGTCTTTTATCAAATTTTGAGTCATCGTGATACATTGGCATATATATATGTTCTATGTTTGGTTTTGAAGCCACAGAATAAAGTAAGATGGATTAATCTTTACTTATAAATGATTTTGTTATATAAATTTTTTAAGTCTTTTAATTGATATTATACTTAAATATATTTGTTATGCATATATATTTTATGTGTCTTTAACAGATTTTTAATTTTTGAAAGAATTCTGTTTTTTTTTCGAATTTTTTATTTTTTTTCATTTACGTGCTTTTTTTTGTTCTATTTTTTCGTTATTCTTGATTTTCATTGTTTTTTGACATCAAACTCTGAAATCATTTTTGAAAATAATAGATAATTCAACTTCAGATTATCAGATGAACCAGTGCGTGAACCTTGCCTGTTAAATTTGCTGTTTATGACTTTTCATCCGACGGAAGGTGAATTGTCTTATTCTTTTAGTTTAATTGTTTTAGTTTTTGTTTAGTTATGATTCATGAATCTGATTTTTATTATTTTTTATGATGATTTTATAGTTATATTTGCATTCTATAGTTTATGCTTCTATAATAAGGTGTATTTTGGGTGTATTTTGTAGCTCTTGCTGACTTTGGTGGCTGATTTTAGTGTACACGTAACATAACTCATTTCTATATCTGCAATAAATTTGGGTGTAAAACGAAGATATTTGAGTATAATATGAAGATATTTGGGTGTAAAACGAAGATATTTGGGTGTATTTTTATTCTGATGAGTTCTGCATAATTCAAAATTCTTTCTCCTCATCTTCTGCTGCTTCTTCTTCATCTTCTTATTTCATATTCTCATAATTCTTTTTGAAAAGAAAAAAAAAATACATAATGTTACAAAATTAAAAGAAGAAGGAGGAGAAACACGACGATGAAGATGAAACACGCGAAGAAAAAGGAGGAGAAACAAAGAAGGAGGAGAAGAATAAGGAAGAAGAGGAGGAAGAGGAGAAACGCGAAGAAAAATGACAGTTGTGGTTTTTATCGAAAAAGAAGAAGAAGAAGAGTTGTTCATAATGGTGAGTAACGCGCTTTAAAAACAGGAAGTGGTTGAATAACGTGCGTGTATTTACTCTTGAATATAGGAGTGTAACGCACGTGTGTGTGTTTTGTTGGGCTTGTACCAACTTATAAGATTTATAAGCCAAAAAAATTTGTATGTGTAACATACCTAAAGCAAGAATAAATAAGAATATGTGACAAAACTGTGATATGACATGTGTCATTAATAGTTTATATAGTCGAATTATGTTAATTTACTGTTTGATAAAAATGAATTAGAAACTAACGCAATATATTTTTACTAATTTTAGAGATATTTTTGGTACAATTTAAATTTTAAAAATGATTTTGATATAATTTTACTCTGTTTCATATATGTTCTATGTTTGATTTTGAATGGCACAAAATAAAGTAAGATATACAATGATAACACTCGTAATAATACATAATAGAAAAAATCACTTTTTCCTATGGTAAAAAAGACTTTTATTTTTTTAGTTGCTTTTGTCATTTTTTTCACGTATATTTTGGTATTTGCGAATTATTGCAAGAAGGTTTCAATGAATTTAGACATTTTAACACAGAAAAAATGTTTTTGTTGGAAGTATTGATCAAATTGTGTTGTGTAAAACTTTTGGTTGAGAAAAAGAAAAGAACGAAAGAAAGATGAATTAATAAGTGAGAAAACGATTAAAAAATTTGTGGTTTGGGATGAAAAAAAAATCGCTGATCATATATAATTTTTTTGGGACATTACAGATAAAAATTTAAACTTCTTTGTTAAAAACAACATAAATTACTTCTCTCCCAAACAAACCTTATAGCTTCCTTCCTTTTCAAATTCCTCCCCCTCCGCACTTTCCTTTCTACTTCCCTCAAATCAAAGGGAAAAAAAAGAACAAATTAAAGGAGACACGATAACTTAGAAAATGGTTGGAAAAAAATAAGTTTAAAAAATGTTACTTCAAATTATATATAAAAGTTTAAACTATTCAACTAATTAATTCATCCACACATTCAAAATTTACGAATGGACTTGTTTCAGTTATATTTTTAATATAAAAATCAAGTTGTTTTATTGAAACGAAATCACTTGTCATACATTTATATAAATTTTATAAAAGTAATTAGAATTTTAAAATTGATTTTAAATTTTGTTTCCAGAAAGAAAAATAGAATAGTTTAAAACTGAATTTATTTTCAACTTTTCTTAACTATATAAAGCTTTAATTTTAAAATTACTTTCTTTAAAAACAAATACCTTCAATGTGATTAACTCAATCGATTAAAATCTTATTTTAGTCTTTGAGATTCACGCGATTATTCATTTTGGTCTTTAAAATTTAAAATTATTCACCACCATCATTGCCTATCATCATCATCACTTCCACTATCCCTTATACTTCATAGCATCATCGATTGCCAACACACTTCATAGACCCACGTGACCTCATTTAAACTCTCCACTCTTGCCACCATCACATAGCCCACCTCTTCTCACATGCAATTCACCACCGTCACCAAGAATAATACTAAGAATAACAACAATTACTCATAAATTTATTTTAAAATCAGATTCAATAATAGAAAAAGGTTTATTTTAAAAAGATGAAATTTTTTAACGTAGAGAATTTCAATAACCTTTACTCTTATAAAGATAGAGATTTGAATAAGAAAAAGATAAAACAGAGAAAAAAAGAAGAAAAAAGAAGAGAAGAGAAAAGAGGAAGGAAGGAGGAAGAGTCAGCGGTGGCAGAAAGAATAGCCACCGTGGCCAAGAGGTTGAGAGAGATGGCCGGTGGCGTGCGGGGAAGCAACTAGGTGTTGCAATCTGGCCCAATAATCACTCAACATAGAGCGAATCGAGCTTTCAGTTACAGTGCTCCCACCTCGAATCATAATTTTTTTACTAATAGTAATGAACAACAAAGAAGAATAAAAAAAAAAGAGGATATTGAAGAAGAAGAACATAAGAAAAAGAATGATGATGAAAAAGAATGGAATTCAGATCAATAATGGAAATAAATTAGAGTTTGAGGACCACATTGGGTACAAACAGAAATCTTGTCACGTCAGTTAGCCGTTGCTGCGTCTAGCATGACAAGGAGGGTGCCACCCATTATGTTGTCAAACTCTCGAGTTAACTCGTAAACTCATACGAGTTTACGAGTTTAGATATGGAATCGAGTTGACTCGGGCATAAACTCTATCCTGAGTAAACTCGACTAGACTCGGTCAAATTTGGACAAACTCGTGAGTTTAGGATCGAGTTAGCGAGTTTGGTGTTTTTCTTTATTTTTGCTCAAAAAAGTATCATTTTAAAACTAAAAAACACTTTTTCTTATTAGGGTTACGATAATACTCCCAAAGAATGAAAGAAAACTCACTCACAAAAAGATACGAGAGAAGAAAAGCTTAAACATTAATTATTTAGCTCTCTTAGTCATTTTGATATCGGAAATATTCAGATTTTGATAAAATAATTCCTAGAAAACGATAAGAATAAAATGATCTCCAAAAAATATGTTTTATTTGATAAAATGATCCAAACATTTAGTTAATCGTTGATTTACTTAGTTAATTGTTTTTTTTTTGTGAATCTCAACCATCAATTCCTCTACTCCCAACCCATCCCATCTTACTCTACCACCACTTGTCCACCTCATAGTCGTCGTTCTGCATCCATTATCACTATCCTACACCCTACTGATCCCATCTTACTCTACCACCACCTGTCCACCTCATAGTCGTCGTTCTGCATCCATTACCACTATCCTACACTCTACTGTCGCCGCACTTCCTCAACCATGTTGTCCCCCTCACTAAATACTACCCCCACCTTACTGTATCGACTTTCAAACCCTAATTCCATATTTACCAACATCAACAATAACCCACAAATCTACCACCACCATAACCTCATTTGCTACGACTTCAGTGTCATCTTCTTTGGAGGCTCTCTTATTTTGTTTATGGCTCCTTCTCTTAAATGTTCTATTGTTCTATATTTCTATCTCTTTTGTCTTTTTTTCTACTCTCAATTTTCAATTTATTTTTTCTTAATTTGTGTTTTTTTATTTAACATTGTTGATAATGATAATGATTTTAGGTGTATGACAATGATGAAGGAGGTAGGGTTGAGTGTTTGACAATAGAGGTTAGGGTAATATATGATGGTGGGTGATAAGGAGCAAAGGGTGAGGTGTGACGAGGACGATGATGTTGCCAGCAGATGAGGGTTGCAATGACGATGACGTGTTGGATTTTTTCACTCCTTTGTGAGGCACTGAGGCCTAAGTCTAATTTTTTGGGAGTGTTTTCTTGCACCCTAGTGTCTCAACCCTAATTAGATTTTTTGGGATCATTGAGAGGTAGAGAGTGTAGCCACCAAAGAGAGAAAGAAGAGGAAAAACAGAATTTTCATTTTTATGCAAAGTAGTAAATTTCAAATGGTAGTTTCTCACTCTTTCACCGTTGGATCAGCTTGAAATTTGAACTGCGTGTTTCTCTCATCTTGTTCTTTATTTTGGTTAGTGGAGATATTGATTGGAAGTTTGCATTGGGAGAAATTGGCTTCGCAAAAGATAAAATAGGTTTCTCATTTTTACACAAAGTAGCAATCTTTGAACAGCAGTTTCTCATTCTTTCACCGTTAGATCGACGTGAAATTTAGATTGAAGATTTTTCTCATCATGTTCTTCATTCTGAACGATGAAGATTTTAGTTGAAGAATTACAAAGATCTTGCAAATACGCAGAATTGGATTCAACCATTACTTAGTAAGCATTTATTCCTCCTAAGATGACATATTTTTCTTTGAACCAAATCAAGTATGCATTAATATCTATCTTTATCAAACAATTTGGATTTTGGATCTGCAGTTGCTCTGTCATATTTAGAACAAATACTAGATGGGAGTTTATGGGGTTAGGAACAAATTTTTTTACTAATTTAATGTTATGTAATTGAATATACTTATAAAACTATTTTATATTACATATTGAATTCATCTTATTTTGCATTAGAACAGAGAGAGAGAGCAAGGGATTATGAGGGTGTAAATTAATCTTTATTTAAGAGCTTCAACAGTGAATGGTATAACCGTTTTTTGACATAGTTTCTCAAATTTTTTAATCCTTGAATTTATGTATAAATTTTGTTCAAAAATTAACTTGTTTTTCTATAGTGAATCTTATTTGAGGTCCAAAAGTGGTAGACTGTGCAAAATATCAACAAAAAGCATTTTTTAAATTTCAAATTTCTAACTTACGAATAAAATTTATGCAAAACTGAACTCACTTTAGTTGAGCTGCTACTACAAATAAGATTTTGGTTTTTGAGATTTTTACATACTCACCCACTTTATTACTAAGGCTTATTTACTTTTATCTCTTCTCTATCTGTCTATCTACGGTGGCCATCAACAGGTATCCATCAGCCAACCCCACTTATTTATCTTAAACTCCTTCTGGCCGTTGCAATTGCGAAGGCCTTAAGGCAAGTAGCTGAAGGAAAAGCTTCTGCTTAAACTGAGGCCGCTGAATGGAAATGAAAATTTGAGTTGGAGAGGGTGTGGAATTTGCAGTTTGATTCTACAAGTTCTTATAATTAAATAATGCAAATTTCACTTTTTTATACACATTTTCTGTTCTATAACAGTTGATATTGCGGAAAAAACAATAAATATATATATATATGTAGTTCTAAGTCAGAAGCTTGGATCACAAGAAGAATGGAACTCAAGCATATGCATATATAAGCTAAGGTAGAGTATAAATATATAAGACTAGTTTATATTATTAATTTATAATAATATATTCTCAAATTTATCTTTATCTAAAAGGGTTTTATTTTACTAAAACACCTATCAATCATTGATTCAAAATATAAAGACATTAATTATTGAGCGTCTATCTGATTTGCAGGTTGTTGATTTTAGGAGCTCTCATCAAAACTTTAACGTGAATTTTATCCCACAGGCCATAAAGATACGTAGTATGGGCAGGAAGGAAGAAATAATCCCTGAATATATAATATGTAATGAAATTAATAATGAGTCATTCACCATTCATGCTTTAGTGTCTTTAGTGTAGTGTTAAAATTTTTTAGATCTAATGTATGTATATATTTGAGTTAAAATTTTTACAATTTTATTTTCTGAAGCTGAAATTGCAATGCCCCACATGTTCTGATACTTAATTTTTCTCTTTTTGGTCATTGATGATCTGCTACTTTACTTGCAAGATAATCCAGTTACTTTGCATTCAAATATTTACAAAATTAATTAGATTTACTTCTAAAAATTGTTGCTATATAAAAGTTGAATAAGTATCAATATTCACTGGATCTTACCCACAATCTTTGGATTAAGGCCTCAAAACTGGACATGACTTTAGGGAAAATTTAATGCGATAGATATTTAGAGGTCATATGATTCTATTTAACAACTTCTGTAATGTTCGCTTTGCTTTGATTTAATCAAGGTCGCAGTTACATTAATTTCTCACATTACTTAGAGAAGTGTTTGTTGGGGATAAAAAAATGTTGTCATGTCATCTTTAACACCACTAAGTTTGTCTCCTATATTAGCACCTTTAAAAGTTGATACCAGACTTTTCTTGATTAATTAATTTCATTTATTTATTACTATTCAGACAACAAAATTGTTAAATAGTGTATTATATTGTTTGAAACTTGATTCATATAATTGATATAATCATTGTGCACTACTGAGTTTTACATTGTCATTCTCTTGCTAATTGTCTAATGACCTTGTGTTGTGTAAAGGAATAATCAAATGCCAAGAAAACCTCGGTACACCATTAGTACTGCAGTCGAAACTGTAGCTGCCTCTAATAGTCAAATCCACACTACTCTGGTGAGTTATTTAATGCACCACTTATTTCAAATGTTCATTTGCCTTTTAGGATAGACTTTTATTTAATATAATTTGTGGGAATACTGAAAAAATTGGTTGATGTACTAACTACTTTGCTTTTAGCACACGGAAAGAATGTATGATATGGGAGCAAATACTTCAAGTGCACAGCGACGTGCTAGAGTGCTTCCACCTCCGCATTCTGGCAACGGTGCTCGATAATCCCGTGTTAACGCTATACCGTTTCGACCACCACACAATGAAACATGGATGGCTCCATCAAGTGACATTGGGGACGCTCGAGCTTCTGCGATAAATACAAAGCATCTGGATTCACATGAAGTTGTAGATGACCATTCAGAAGATGAAGACTACGACCTGGAGGTGGATGAGGTCAAGTCGTTCGATGACCATGTCGATGACTTATTTGTCGCACATGAAGTTGAACGTCAAGGCAATGCCGACAGCAAAAAGAAGGATACCGATTATTGGGTTGTTGATGTCATAGGTATTTTTTTTTATGCTTGTTTCTTAGAAAGTGTAATTACTCTTCTTCGTGCATTCTAATTCTCTTAGTAAACTAACATTTAAAGTTTGTTTCCTCTGTTAGAAAATGGTGTGACTTCTTGTATGGAGCTGACTGTTAAGGAGGCATTAGCACTTTCTCCTGGAAAGAAGATCGTACTAAACCATAACAGAGAGTTGCAACAAGTTGGTCAGGCAGCGGGCCTATTGAGCGGATTCTTGGAGACATTGGGGTCTTATTTTCAACAGTTACCAATTTATGAAAAAAGTTGGAAGAAATGAGCAAGGCTTCCAAGGAGCATGCGTTTGACCAGGTTAAGGTAATGTTTTTTTTTTTTGTTTGATAAAGTAAGGCGTTACCAATGCTTGGTGTAAAATGCTTTTTTTTTTTATCTATTAAATGAACAATACAAGGAAAGATTAAGACGCTCACACATGATATCGACCATACAGATTTTTATAGAATATCGATAAATTTCTAAGGACTTTTTTGTATAGTGTAAATTGCACTACGTTATTATATAGCTTAATCCCCAATTAATCCGGTCCTTCGTGTATAACAATGTAACTAATAATTGTAGTAATAATAATAACAATAATAATGATAAAACTTATAAACCTCATAAGAATGTTAAAGCTGCTCCTATTGTCCTCAATTAGAGAGTGACTAGCTAATATTTATGACTTTCGGTTAAATAAAAATGTCAGAAGAAAATAAATTTGGAACACATTTGCACAAGTTGATTCCGTTACCTTCCTAACTTTGAAATTTTGAATGTTTTGTGGTTTTAATTTTTTGTTGAGAGATTATTTAATTATTTCCTAGCTATGGGGATGCTGTTTTTTTGTGCTACTACTCTCCGTTAGTAGGTGGATTTCTTTGGTTTTCTATTTTTTGTTTTAGTCTGGTAAATTAGAGAAGGATAGTGCATGTTGGGTTTCTTTTTGTTTACTTCTTTGAATTTTGTTGCCAAGAATTGTTCATGTGTAATGATGTGTCTTTTGATAATATTTAAGTCTATTTGAGGTGGTTAATTATTATATGTTTTCTTTATCTTACTATATTGGTCTGCTCCTTCTCAACCAAAAACCCCTTCACCTTTCAACTTTGTTATTGTTATCCCTGCTTGTAGAAAGCTATTGTAGAAGAGATTTAGCCTGATTCCTTTAATAGGATTTGATGGGTTCCTTTGCCAAAAAGTTCTAACAGATTGTATTAGTAACTAAAATCATTATTTAATGAAGTGATATATATTTGATCACTACTAAGCTGGTCCAGCAAGGAGGATTCGGTTCATATCTTGAAGGTGATTAGGCATGCTTATATTAGATATGATTCTTGCTCTTTATATGGTTATATTGGTTGTGAAACTTGCATTTTGAACTTAGCCTTTAGGATAAAGTTTTCATGGTGGAAAGTTCTCAATCATATTTGTTTGTGTGTTGAGTTGATGAATCGTGTATAAAGTTCTGTGATGTAGAATGGATTTGGAGTTAAAGTTAATGTTACAATGACGATGTGAAAGCACTGATGTCAATATCGTTATCATCTTTATTGTGTTATCTTATAATCTGAACTACTTGTAGCGAGTCTTCCACTATGAGGACGATGGAAAAGGGAGGATAAAGCGGAGAATTGTACAAAGAATAGGAAGATCCTGAAGGAACGTAAGAAATCATTTGTTCGATAAGGTTTATGACAAAGAACTGCCTTTTGAGAAAAACCTCTAGCGTAAGCCTGCAGGAATAGAGGCAAATCACTGAAAAAAGTTTATTCAATATCGTTTGGACGAGGACACACAGGTAACAAATATTTAGTTGATATTTCATTGTATTCGATTTTAAATCGTCATGAATTACTACTAAATATGCTGAATTTATTGTGATAGTGGAAAAGCTACTACCCAAAAGTTCATCACCTTATCCTTTATTGTATTTCCTGAAGTTGTACATGGCTGACTTATAAAACCATCAACAGTGTAGTAATTTATCCCGATAACATTTATGTTTATCGTTTTGTGTGTAGGAGAAGTGTAGAAAAAATGCCACTAATCGTTCAAAGCAACTGTACACACATACTGGAGGTTCTAAAACGTGGCAAGAATTAAAGAGACACGAAGAAGTAATTAATTTAAATTCAGTTCCAGAATGTTGACGTGTTTCTGGTAATATAGTGTTGTCTGTTATATGATTGTGTGTTGATGATTGTTATAGGAGCAACGATAGGGAAGGCCTATTGGTAGAGGAGAGGGATGAACCATAAGTCATAAAAAAAAAAGAATAGTTCGTATATGAATGAAGATGCACGTCTGGTTGGGGTAAATCATGTTCTTTACTTTTTCAAATTTCTCTTTGCAATTACAACCATTGAATTTAAATTAGTGTAAATCCAAATCTCACATGTTTGCAGGAAGCAATTGAACATATTGGGAGTCAATACCCCTCCAGTAAGAAATTTTCACAGAATGATTCCCTTGCACAAGTGCTTGAAAAGGAGCACCCAGGAAGAGTTCGTGGACTCGATTTTGGTCCATGTCCCAATAAGTGTTTTCGTAGCATTCCACAGCAGTTTGACTATGGTGTACAAATTGAGGAGTATCAGATAGAGATTGTAAAACTTAAGGCGGAGGCAGCAGAATTCAAGGCAGCAGCAGCAGAGAAAAAGGCAAAGAGACAGAGAATGGAGGCAGAGGCAGCAGAGGAGAAGGCAAAAATGCAGACAATGAAAAATTTGTTAAGATGTATAATCCAGCAACAAGGAGGTAATTTGCCACCTGAAATAGCTGCAGATTTGGATTCTTTGAGAAGTGCACCAACCTTATCCCATGCAAGATGATATGTGGCCACTAATAATTTGAATTATCAATGTTGGAATCTGAATACTCTTTAATTGTTCACTGTCATAATGACTTTTGAGATATTTATTTGTAGTTTTTTATTTTGGTGACTTTATTTGTAGTTTACAGTCATCGATGCATTGAATTCAAATTACTATTATAATGATTCACTTTTGCATATATTTTTGTTTTGTTTCGTGTGTTGTAGTTTGATTAGTTGTTGGTTATTTTAATAAATTAAAGCAACTGAGTGGAAGAACGTATAAAGAATAAAAGAATTGGCATATTTTATTATAAATTCGGGTTTTTTTTAAAAAGTGTAACTCTACATTTGGCACCGGTTTTAAATCCGCTGCTGTATCTTGATAGAATAAGTCAATGGATGGCATTTTGCAGTGGTTAACACCCGCTGACATCTTCAAGCAGTCATATTTTTAAGATTTTGTAGCGGAAAGAACCGCTGCAAAATTATACTGCTGCAAAATACCATTTAGCAGCGTTATACCAGCGGTTGTTATTAACCGCTGCTAACGGTTTAGCCGCACGCTATCTTTTAGCGGATATATCAACCGCTACTATACGTCTGGCAGTGGTTAAAAACCGCTGCTATTTGCCGGATGTGGTGTAGTGTTCTCATTTATAAACTTTGGTGCTTTGATGTTTTAGATGGTTATATACACGATTTGTGCTTTGTTTGAGTCTCTCTTGTACCTCATTTGATTATAGTAGAGCTATTTTATTGGTTTGGACGACTCGTAGTTTTTACCTCTCACATTGAGAGAATTTTTTATGTTAAAATCTCGGTGTATTCTTGTTATTGCTTTACTTGCTATATTTGCTTGTTTATAGTTGTTGTCATATTGTGTTGTGAGTATTTTTATATTGTTTTTGTATTGGATATTTGTATTGTTTCCCTGTTAGGCTCTTTTAAGATGGTGGTGGTAATAAGATGGGAGTGATAGTATTGGCAGTAATAATGATGATGATGATTCTAACCATGGATGAGAGGTAGCAGATGAGATAGTAGCAGTGAGATTGGATGGGATTGAAAGTTATAATGATAAAAGTGAATGAAAACAATAAAATGGGGGTGGTGGAATAAAATAAAAAAGGATAAAAATGATGTTTGATCATAATTGTGAGAGAAAAAGATGAAGGTAGACTAAAAATTTCATAAAAATTTAAAAGTTGATAGAATAAAGAGAAAAGGACAAATAGGTCCCTGACCTTTTGTCCCGTGGATATTTTCGTTCCTGATCATTGAAAAATACTTTTAAGTCTCTGGCCTTCACAAAATTTGGACGGATCAGTCCCTCCGTCCAAATGCCTCCGTTAGGGACTGATCCGTCCAAATGCTTCTTTCAAGGATTGATCCTTTCAAATTTTGTGAAGGTCAGGGATTTAAAAGTATTTTTCAATAGTTAAAAATAAAAATGTCCAAAGGACAAAAAGTTAAGGACTTATTTGTCCTTTTCTCTAGAATAAATTAGTCATTGACTAGTATTAGATTATTTTGTCGTTATTATTATTTTGGGATCCATTTATCAAAATTTAAATTTTTTATTGTCAAAATGATTATTTATTCTATTTAGTAACCGTCAATGAAAAGTCTTGTAAACTAATAAAGTTTATCTCCAAATTGACCAAAAGGTGCTTTATTATTATTATTATCTTTTTCTCATCTTAAGAACTCTTTGGATGATACAAAACTTAAAGTAACGATATAAAGGTTATTTTTTAACTGTAACAACTTTTGCAAAATTATAAACTTTATTTGGACGATTGACGACATGATCTTCATTCATCATGGATGCATTTGCCTCATTGGGGGATCTGCAAAAGGCACCCTCAGTTTACTATCATTTTTATTATTTTAACCACATCATCACAAGCAAATTTATCAAGCCATATATATTTTTCAAAACAAAAATTACTTCATGAATACTAAATTATTCTTTTAATTGTAGAATATAGTAGCAATATAATTAATTTTTTTCTAACACAATAATGGTGATAAGTACTTTTAAGTTTCTATACTACTTATTCTTATAGACATAAAAAAAAATACTACTTATTCTTATTATATACCGATAAGAATAGAGAATTAATTTTGTAAAATATAATTATAAGATTAAATTCTCATAATGGTTCTTAAGATTTATGATTTTTATCATTTTAGTCTTTTAAATTCAAAATTTACTATACTAATTCCCAAAATCTAATTTCAGGCACCATATTGATTTTTGGACTCTTTTTAACGTTAAATCAAAGAACTAAATGTTGGACTAGCATTGATTTTTGTCATGTTAGACACATGAGAAAATAGTGTATTTTTGTTTTAGCTCTTAAATAAGGCAAAAAGAGATTTTTTTGAAGAATAGAGGAAGATATAATGATTTGCACACCATATAAATTTTTTTTGTTTTTGCCTTATTTAAGTGTAAAAACGAAACAACGCTATTTAGTGTATTTAGTCATGTGTCTAACCTGACAAATCAAAATTAACTCAGCACTTAATTCGTTGATTTAATACTAAAAAAGGTCCAATACCAATATGACATCCAAAACTGAATCTTGGAGACCAAAATAAATAATTTTAAATTTAAAGGACTAAAATAATAAAAACGGTTAATCTGAGGTATCACTTTAAAAATTTAGTCATAATTACACACTAAAAAACAATATAAAAAATAATGAGCAGAACTAATTTTTGCAATATATTTAATAACTTTACAGAGTTTAATTATTATACATTTTAAAATTTTGAGAATAAAATAAAACATCAAACATTTTACATAGTAATAAATTGCATGTTTATTTTTTTCCTTTAGAGTTTAGAGCTTAGGTTTAAAGTTATCAACATTAAAGATTTAATTAGTTTTAGAAAGCTTACAATAAACACTCACCAGGAGGAACTGGATGAGTCCTTGGACCTTCATAATCAATATTATATACGATGTTTTGGAGTCCTATTTACACATATCACAATTCTTATTAGCAATAGTTGGTTTAAATAATAGTTAACCAATTATCATCAGCAAATTTAAAAAGTAACTATATTTTAAATCTATTATTTAAAAAATATTTAAACACATAAATTTAATTAAATAACTGTATAAAACTATATAACATTGACCATCATGTCCAGGAGAAAATGGACCATCAGAATCTGACGAGTTGATCTTGCTATTTGCTTTTCCTGTTAAAAATTATATTCCAAACCTTAGTAATAGTAGTAATTAGTAATATATAATATTGTATTTTAATGTATATTTTATATTGAAAACTGATTTTAGTGATTGATTTTACTATATATCTAATATAGTTATTTTATTTTAATCAGTGCACTTAGGACATTAATTATCAAAATCCTAAAAGCTAGAATTCCTATATTTAACATTAGATGCATCAAAAATAAAGATTTAAAGAAGTCTGTAATTAAATTTATCATGTGATAATACATACTAAACGATATAATTTCTCTTTTAATTTCCGAAAAATATAAATTGTTTAACAAAAAAAAAAGACCCACCTAATGGAGGAGGAAAAGCACGAGTCCTTGGTCCCTCATGAGGTGTGTTGTATAGGCTATTTTGTTTTCCTGTCAAAAATCGTTTCAAATTTCCAGCTCTCAATATTATTTGTTCAAATTATTGAGCCAAACATCAGTGAATGAATAAAATAGGAGTAATACTAGTGAACAAATCCTATATTAGTTTATTTCATCCAATACTATAATGTATTATTAAATAACTCTATTATAAAATTTACTAAAAATTAGTAGTTAATTATTGAACTGGAATTACCGATATTTTTTCATTTCAGATATTCTTATCATTTTCTTATTTTTAAGAGTTTTAAATTTTTTTTTCTTATATTAAAGGTTGATTGTAATGTTGGCACTCAAGATTTTCTCGTAAAATAGGACTTAGCATTATTGTCTACAATTAGTGTGCATGTAATAAAACATACTCAAATACTTTTTTTAATTATTCTATTAGTTTTTATAATTTTATTAAATTTTAATAATTAAATTTTTATATTTTTTTAGTTAGATTCTTACATTGTTTTTAATTTTATAATTAGATCTTTTTTACGGTAAAAAGTATTAGAGTTAACTAAATATTTTTTCATAAATTAAAAGTATTCATAATTAAAAATATAATTAGATCTTTGACCACATGTATTTGAAAAAATATTTTATTAATTTTAACGTTTTTTATATAAAAAAAACCTAATTATAAAATTAAAAACGATATAGAAACTCAATTAAAAAGAATGTAAAAAACTAATTAAAAATTTAGTAAAACTGTAAAAACCAATAAAATAATTAAAACATTTAATTTTAAATTTTACTAGAAGCTATATAATTGATTTAACCGGAAAATTAAATCAATTATATATATACATGGAAGATGATGGTGTCTTTATCTTTGGTTTAACTTAAGGAAAGAAAGAAAGCTTAGATTACCTTCTGGTATGGTTCTTGCAGAACACATGAACGCAGAGATAAGCAAAACGGAGACAAAAAAGAGGGAAGTGGAAGCCATCAATCTTCCTCAGTTTCCTAACTAAGCTTTGATGTCTATAGATAAATACACAACTGTCCTATCATCTATTTATAATAAACTTATAAATGAGTAATTGTATTTACTTCAATTTCTTTTTAAAAAAATTAATAATTTCTCTTAATTAAATTAAATAAGATAACACTCAATATTGTTCTACTATACTCACCAAAATAACCAAAAAAATATGACTCTAATTTTCTATATAAATATAAATATATATAGATATAGACATAATAAATTAATAAGGATCACTCAAATAAAGATGCTTACTTTATCTTTTATTAAAGATATTTTTGTGTGCATTTTAATTAGTTTTTTATAATTTATTCAGTATTCCTCATTACATACATATTATTAAATTTTTTAAAAGATTTTCTTTCCAAAATTAATACAAAACATTTAAATTAGATTAAAACAAAAAAGGTAATAAATTAATTATTAGATTTTTTCTAAAATTATTTATATAAAAAAATAATTAATTTATATTCGTGTGATATATAAAATAATTACTATATTATTATTATATTATAAATTAAAATTTACTAATTTAAATTTGTTGTCATTTTTAATATAAGTATTAGAAATAAATAAAATTTTTATAATTAGATGTAGCGTAAGAAAATATATATAATATTAATTAATTTTAAAAAAAGTATGAAAAAATGGTTTTTTCTAATAAAGTGTTATTAAAAAATTAACATTATAAAAACTAATTTCAACCAATATGATATAATAGGTTATTAAATATATTTAATACAAAACACATTGAATATAAATTTTTATTGAGTTTAAATTTTAAATAATTTTTAATTGAATTTCAAATATTTTTATTTTAAAAAGTTAGAATATTTTAACATCATTTTTTTCGTATCTTTTTAAGTTCTGTTATTTATTTTTTTTTGTATTAGCCCTCCTGTTATCGATTTGATTTATATATAATTCAGATGATAAATTATTTAGTGATGTGCTTCTTCTTTTACTGTGACATACTTCTTTATTATTATTATTATTATGCACATTCAAAAATTCATAGATAAAGTGAAAAACCATGAAGTGCAACCATGACTTTAAAAATAACAGGGCCAAATTATTGTCATAACATAATAGAAGTATAGAAGTTTATCATTTTTCTCTAATAAAAAGAATAAACTTTTAATAGTTTATTTATTGTTTTACAGAATAAAAATAAATTTTAGTAAAATAAATTTTAGTATGAGTTTAATATTTTTATTCATCATAAAATATTTATAGAATTATTCATAGATAAATTTTAGAAAAAAGAAAAAAAGGAAATTTTAGTTTTATTATTTAATAATATCAATTTTTTACTGTACATAATATTCAATTATTTTTTAATCATATTTAAATAAATTATTCTTAAAATTTTTTTTGTGTTATTCAATTATTTTTTTAAAAAATAATTAACTATTAAAATAATTAAACTTTTTTACAATAAAAATAATAAAAAAAATTATGAACAAAAAAATTAATCATCATGATAATTTTTTATATTTTTATTCATATTTTAATTATAAAAATAAATATAATTAGATTATGTTATTTATAAAATGTGACTATAAATATAGATAAAATTTAGTTATATTACTTATATATAGTTTTATTATATTGCTTATAAAGTTAGTATTAACTGATATAAGTGCCACTTCAGCCTAAATATTTATAAAAGTAAGTTAGCGAATAATTAGTTAAAAAGTTACTAATTTACTATAGTTAGATGTCCGTTAGTGTGAGTTAGAATTAACCATAGTTAATTGAGCATAATTAGTATGATGTATAAATGCTGCATTGTAATACTCTTACAAGTGTGACTTTCTATCATTCTTCAGCAACTAATCTTCATTCACTTTCATATCTTCTCTCTACCACTCATCTCTCACACCTTCTTTCACTCATATAACCTCCTCCAACTCCAAACTCGTGAGTTAGATTATAATTATGACTATAAAATTATTCTAGTATTTTTTTAGATGTGGTTAATTGATAATATTAAAACATTACCCTTAATTATAAATAAGATTTACAATTAAAAAAATCAAAAACTCAATTAAAAAGATAAAAAAAAGATGATGTTAATATATTCTAATTCTTTAAAGTAAAAATATTAAAATTTAATTAAAAATTATTTAAAATTTGAACTCAACAAAAGTTTATATTCAATATATTTTGTATTAAATATATTTAATAACCTATTATATCGTATTGATTGAAATTAGCTTTTATAATGTTAATTTTCTAATAACACTTTATTAAAAAGAAACTATTTTTTTAGAATTTTTTAAAAACTAATTAATATTATATATATTTTGTTACACTACATCTAG
>NC_029772.3:5746437-5749320 GCF_000817695.3 Arachis duranensis
TTTTACTTTAAAAAATTATATATATATATATATATATATTTATATAAACAATTTTAGAAAAAATCTGGTAGTTAATCTGTTAGCTCTTTGGTTTTAGTCCAATCTAAATATTTTTTATTGTTTTTGGAAAGAAAATCTTTTAAGAAATTTAATAGTATGTGACAAAAAAAATCGAATAAATTATACAAAAACCAATTAAAATATAATACAACAATATTATTAACAAAAAATAAAATAAGCATCTTTATTTGAGTGTTTCCTAGATTAATAGATCCCTATAGTACGTATGTTATCATGTGCAATTTACCCGAATAGTTGTCATATTTTCATTGGTAATATATTCGATACAAATCAAATTCGAGAAAGTATTATTTTAATTTTTTATGTTGGGACTAAATTTTAATTTGGTATTTAATATTTTAAATATTTTTTTAAATTTTAAAAAAATTTAAACGAATTTAATATTGTCTCACTTTTAAATTTGATAGGACTAAAAAAAGAGTATTGTAAATGTTAACAATATTTTTAATTAAATCGTATCTTTTATTTTTGCGTGTTAGAAAAATATAGCCAAAACTATCTTGTAACACTTTTTTATTATTTTTTTTATTCGTATAAAATCTCAAACATTAGTAATCAATCATCACTGCTCCAAAATCTTAGAAAAACTATTTATATTGTTGATTGGTAGAGTATCAATTTTACTTACTTAAATCGAACGATATTATATCTTGAATATAATTTCATGTCAAATTTAATAATGGGATAATATTAAACCTACTTAAAATATTTTTAAACTAAAATAGAATGTTTAAAATATTACAGATCAAATTAAAATTTATTTTAAATATTAAAAATTAAAATAATATTTTTTACCCTATAAATTATAATTCTAGACGTTTAAATTTTAAATAGACTGTAAACAAAATGGTGTGGGCTAACAACACTTCGGCCCATTTGGTAAGGATTGTAAAATCAAACAAAGAAAAGCATGCAGATTATTATTTTTTCATAGTAAATAAAGTTTATCTACTTTTTAATCTACTAAAAAATTGGAGATAAAGTCATAAAAATAAAAGTAAAAGTCTTGAGTACCAAATCTTTGACTAATGAAAAGAAAGAAAGAAAAAAGATCTTCTAACATTGAAACAAACGCTGTTTGCTGTTTCTCATTATCATCACATACATACATAGTGTGACTTGATAAAAAAAATTGGAAAATTGATTCCAAAGACAACAACATAATGAGTTAGTTATTTATGATTGTCTTAGAGTGTTGGAAGCATCAGGTACGTAGAGAACAGGTGGCAGATCACAACCAAAGTTTGCCATGCCGCCACGCTGTTATCTTCTTTATAAAATGTCTTTACAATATGTTTATTATGAATGATCGCTTTCAAGAGTTTTGTGTGTAATGTTTATATCGTAATGTCCATACTTTCTTACCATAGCAATTTGTATAAGTTTTTCTTATAGTTCAGAGTTTTGATACAACATAAAAATTAAAAATTCTATCTATTTAAAAGAATAACAATCAAAATAATATTTTAAATTTTTTAAAATAAAAATTTTAATATTATATAATAAATTATTTTAATTTAAATTATTAAATAAAAATACACACCAAAAGTTCCTAAGCTTGCATGCAATTACAATAAGATATATTTTAACACATATTTAGCAGTTAAAAATTATTAAATAATTTAATATATTTGACTAAATTATTATTTAATAATATTTAACTATTAATTTTAAATAAAAAATTTATGTGAATCTCCACTTTACAATAATAAGATATTTAAATAACTATAATTAATTATATTTAACATATTTTTTATGTACTCCTTATGTATTTTGTATGTACTCTTACTATAATTAATTATACCTGTATATTAAATAACTAACACGCTAAACTAATTTCTATTTTAATTGGCATATATTAAATTGACTAACTAATTATAATTAAATTTATGTTTATTGTTAATAAAAAATGATCTAAATAACAGATAGTTCCAAAGTTTACATGCAGAATCATCCAGTTAATTTTCTCTCTGCATACATGCAGAATAATTGGTGTAATTTTTCTCGATAAATGATGATACCCAAAAAGCAAGAATGCATGCAATGCACCGTGGGACGTGACCAATAGCTTGAATGTGCATGGTAATCAAAACAGTACCTAAAAGATAGGATCATGTCTAGCTTATAATTATATATGCAAGCATGCATGTTTATGGCGGATAACGCCACTGCAACACACAGAGAGGAGTCACTTTTAGATAGCAACCATTCACACTCTTTACTCTTCACTCTCCATATCCCACCACAATGGACCAAAAGTTAAAACGCAAGTCCTGAACTTGTATTGCCTTCGACTGTGAGATTCATGATAAGAATTAATATGTAAATTTTAACCATTTTATGCATGGTAAAATTATAGATTTGGTTTCACATTCTATAACATTTATTTGTTGTCTTCTCCTTTATCTTTATGCTTTTTGGGTGAACGGGTAAAATTTACATATTAAATTTTAATTTTAAAATCCATTTTTTTCACAACTTCCAACAAATATTGGATTATAATCACTGTAAGAGAGAATATTTGTATCAACGGTCAAGCCATTGTTAATCATTTTTAACGACAGTTAATTAATCGTCGGTAAAAATGCATAAACATGGGACATTGATAATTTTTTACTCATAAGTCATAACATAATAATAACAATAAGAAAACTTTCGATAAATAAAAATGTGGTGAAAAATAAGTAATTTAATAACCTTGAGTAAATTAGGGTGTTGTAGTTAAGAATATATTAAAAAAGTTGTCGATAAATATTCTATTTATTTATTATGAAATTAATATTTATTGACAGCCTAAGATTA
>NC_029772.3:5749424-5781895 GCF_000817695.3 Arachis duranensis
AAATTTAATTATTTAAAATTAAATAAATAATAAATCTATAAACTTATTCCAGGGTTAAATACAAAGAATTAAAATAAAGAAAAGTATGGAGAGCTAATGTAGTTGTTATACAATATCAATATGTACAATGGGGATATTTTTGTAATTAAAATCAAATGATAACTAATGTAATTAATTATTATTTATTTCAAATTTCAAATTCAACCCAAATAAGGATTTCATAATACAAAACTAAAAACTGTCAACCCTCTCCCCTATTTGCACGGATTTGCTTCTCGGACATTCTCATCTCTCAACGGTGCCACCTCGCAACCCGCAACAGCCGCCATCGTGCATAGCCTCGGAAGACGCCGCCGTGAGCACCGCGAAGGACCGAGCAACACCGTTGCGCAGCATAACTGCCTTCCTCTCCTCCGAGTGAATAGAAGTATGGAAGTTTATCATTTTTATTGTATTTTGGATGTTCTATTTATTATTATGTTTCTTTCAGAGGAAAAAATAAATTAATAAAAAAGTTGTAACTGTATTCATAAATGCGTGATTAAAGGCAAGTGGTCACTGAACATAGCCAGTAACTTCCTATTTGAGATCCTACAGGAAAATTGACTCTACTCTCTAATTTCTCTAACATTTTTATTTTCGGTCCATAATCACTTATCCACACATTCAAGAAAATAGCAGTATCCTTGTACATGCAACCACATTACATTAGAAAGTGTAGCTCTGTGTCTCTAACCAGTTTGATGTATATTAATTGATGGCAAAACTAAGTTGGATATTGGCTTCAGTCTCACTATGAGTAGTAGTTTAGTGCTGTTTTATTTCAACTTTTGGCCACAATAGACATAATGTGAAATAGAAGTACAAAGATGAATTTATATGCAAAATATTACAAACTAATTGTCAGACGCATTTACTAACCTAAAGAGAGTGACAAAATCTCACATTCCAGCTGCAAATACACGAATAAAAATAAGTATTTGGATGGTCAAATTGTTAGTGCAAATGAAAGCAATCCACTAATCGGTTCTAAGGATAAAAATTCCTGGAAAAGAAGAGAGATAATCAATCATGATGGTCACAATATAGAGTCAAATACTCAAAGGGAATCCGAAGACATAACTATTGATGAAATCTCTAAAGAGGTTCAGGTACCTGAAAATAAAAAAGATCTCGATAAGAATGACTTGATATCTGATATGTTGCTGTTGACATAGATGATAAGAATGACTCCTTTTGTTATTAGTTTAAGTGTCAGTGTTTACAATCTAGAAAATATTTTGGAAGCTTTTAAGTGTTTTGTGTATATGTTTTATATAAAGCATCTTTTGGGTTTGTTTATCCAATATTTTTCAGTAAGAAATCTGTATGACTACATGCTGCCAGAATTCATCAAAGTAGTAACAGACCCTTTTTCTTGAATCAAATCATAATCTCATCTGAAACAACGTACATACTTCTAAAGTAATACAACTTACAATGTAAACAACATACACTTTTAAAAAATAAGACACACTTTGAACCTAGTATCACAGAAGGTTCCTGCTACTCATATGCCTTACAAAAATTTGGAGATCACAATTCCAAATACAAAAGCAATTACCAAAGCTTTAACACTAACGCCGCTAGAACCACTATTGGCATTACAATTTTTAGCTTCCAATTCTAATCCACTAACTCTAGCATCTAGTTCCCTCAGTTTTCTAGCATCAACACCAGCAGCATCAGGAATCTGACTTTGATCTCGCGTCCAACCCTCTATATCAGGAGAATTTTTGGGAAACTCTTCAAACGATGCAACATAATCATCCAACCATGCAAAAAATTTACAATGCGATTTTGTGCTCTGTAGAATATACTCACAGCTCAAATACTAGATCACATCGAGTTAAAATCAACTAAACTTAAATTAAATTTCAGATTACCTTGAAGTGTGGACATCCAAAAAATAACCGGTTAGGATTCAGTTCTGTTGAAGAGAGAAACAAAATAGCATGCGCCCCACACCGGCATCGTAGAGCAATGAACTTCTTCTTCTTCTTCGGCGCAGCAACACTTCCTGCAGATATACTTAGAGGACTTCTGCCTTCATCTTTAAAAACTTCTCTTCTACTCCCATCAATGGAACTTGACGGTGGTTCGTTGCTGCTGCTCATGGCTCTGTTAGGGTTTTCTTGTAAATGTGAAGGCTGGAGGAGGAAATCCACTTTTTCAAAAGCAACTGAAACGTTGCTTCCCACTAAAACGACGTCGTTTATATGGTGACTGGGTAAGACAAATTAGCCCCTGTCCATCTCAACTTCTCTATCTCAGCACTGACTGAACACGCCATCCACCTCATATGACATGTCACGCACCGAAATAGCCAGAGAAAAACGCATGGGGACCGCCTCGTGTGACGAAAATCGGAGACAGGACCGAATTGGATCGATTTTATTTTGAGGGGTCGCGTTGTCATTTTTGAAAATTGACAAGGACCGGGTTAGTACTTCACTCTTTTCTTTATTTATGAAATTGATTTTAGTGTTCTCTTTTGTTTTGTCCGCCGCCAAATGTGTACATCACAAAAACTTTTGGATGTACAGTAAAGAATGCAGTTTCTCAAGAGAAATGTCAGCTTGTGGATCCCAAAATGGATCCGGGACAGGTAATTCTAGCACCGACTTAGAATCCATAGCATTCACCAAGCATAGTAGAAGTTCTTCGTAGGGGTTGAGGAACATGCATATAGCACCGCAGAAGTGATTAATGAGCATATTAGCATAGGCCGAGCTTACTAAGGGCCAACTAATTTAACCAAAATTCCATGATGTGTTGAGATTGCATCATCTTAACAGTGAGTCATAAACGTCTGGTTTCATAAGGACTTAAAAGTTAAAACTATAACCTCTACCTAATTACGTATAAAACCATTACTTAATTCTTCTTTGTTTCACTAAATTTTGTTTTTTTTTTTCTTCTTCTCCTCTTCCTCATCTTTTTCCCCTCCATTGGGGGTGTTGAAAGCTTGTAAAAGGATCAGATTGTTAAGGTTACTTTTTAACATTATAATCTAGAAATATTTTTTTCTTGATCCAGGTTATATGAATTATGACATCCTTTGATCTTTGTAGACCACTTGGGAGAAAACCTAGCCATAACCAAGTTGTTAGCTAATTTGTGACCCTTCAACTTGGGATGACACCTTTACTGAAACCATGTAATTCTAGTTCTGTATTTCTAACTTGTAACTGGAATTTCCTAGCGTTAAGCTATTACTTTCTGGATTTCACAAGATCACCACTACTTTCTTAAACCTTTTGGCTACTGTTTTCTGCCATCAACCTGTTTGCTCTGTCAAAAAATCCTTCAGCTTAGTTGGGTGAATTCCCTCCTTAGCTGCCTGTGGAACAAATCTTGTTTGTATCAAAATGAGTAATAATATCAACTAAACTAAAAGTAGGTGGGCTGAATAGAAGAATGAATATTTTCATACAGGTTACAATTATTTTCCATTAATGAAATATTTTCAAGATTTTTTCCCTCTTTTATTGGAAAAGGGTAAGTGGATACCATGAATAATTCACATAGCCAAAGTGGAATGTGATGAAGTGTTTGGTGTTGGCATACTAGGCTAATAACTGCAAATCAGTTCATGATTTCTTTAGAGTGCATCAAATATATATGGTTTATTCAGGCCACAAAGTCTGGCAACAATTGTGCAGCAAACCTCTTTGGATTCCGCATGCCAATACTCTCAAATGCAGCAGCAGCAGAGGAATGAGGAGATGAAGAAGTGTTCATGGCGCCAACGAAATCGTTTGGTTCTGCGGTATCAGTGCTTCTTCCGAGTTGAATGTTCTGGTTTGGTAGAAACGATTGGTGGTGCGATCTAAGATAAGCAAATATCGGAGTTTCCAGCAACTGAATCAATTTATCCAGCTGGACTAAAAATTTGACGATAATGTCTTCTTCAACAAGAGATTGAATCACAGTGCTAACATGTTGGTCATATAGATCCTTCCCAGCAGGATTTACCCGTGATTGCTTCAAAAGATCTCGGATCTCGGATAGTTCCAATGATCTAAGTAAAACCAAATTCAGAACCTGAAAATTTTGTTACAAAAGGAGGGGGGATATTAAAATCCATATCGATACCACTCTACTACACTGGACTGGCTAAAGGCCTATTAAGTATTGTACACAAAATATTAAAATGCATATCAATCAATCAGTATACTTTCTATAGGTCTGCTCAAAAGAGAAAAAACAGAACCATGGCTGACCCGGGTGACCAGTTCAGAGATACCCCACTGAGCTCTCCTTTGCAAGCCGTAAGCAGGACTTGTACCAGATCAGACTCCAACCGAACCATGAGAACCTGTTTAAAATTCCCAAAGGGAAAATGAAATACATCAATTAACAACACAGCCTCAATATTAGTAACATAAACATAGCATTATGTGAATATCTATGATCATCATGTTGTGTTGCAAACAAGCATCTCATGACTTTAACTGACCTGGCACTCTGGATCAATGAATCGCACATTATACTTGATTAACTTAGGCATTCCAGATTTCTTCTCAATCATAAGACCAGCATACAAAACGCCAACAAACTTGCAACCTTCTGCTGACATTCCTTTCACTGTCGGGGTGATAATATTATCCATTACTATTGACTGAAGTTCCTTGGTTAATATAGGAGCTGGAGAGAGTACGCACCCATGCCGCCAGTATTAGGCCCCGTATCACCATCACCAACTCGTTTATGGTCCTGAGCGGATTCAAGTAGAATTGCATTTTCTCCATCAACCAATGCGAAAAATGATACTTCTTCTCCCTCTAGATACTCCTCAACAATGACCCTACAACCTGCAGAACCAAAATCACCCTTTACTAGCATTGAATCTACAGCTTCATACGCCTCTTCCAGTGACATGGCAACAGTAACTCCTTTTCCAGCAGCCAGTGCTTTGATAACAATTGGAGCTCCTTGTTCTTGAGTATATTGTTTTGCAACGGATGGGTCTGTAAATGTTTTGTACTGCATTAATTAATCCAGGATTAATAAGAAATAACACATCCAAAAACCAACAGAATACAGGTTTGAGTAATCCTCTTAGAATCAGAATGTTACGAAATGAGACTACTTATTAGAAACAATGCATGAAAAAATCATGCACAAAGAAGCAGAAATATTCCAATAGAATAAGGATCAATTACTGATCTGATCAATGAGAAAACAGACCTTAGCAGTTGGAATATCATATTTGTCACACAAATGCTTCATGAAATTCTTAGAACCTTCCAAGGCTGCAGCCTCCACAGATGGGCCAAATGTTGGGATTCCTGCCTTAACTAATATATCTGAATATTTATTATAGGAGATTACGTCTTTATATTAAATATTTAGATATATTAGATAATCCTAATTGATCCTAATTATATTCTAATAAAAAAATACAAATAAAAATCAGCTAAAAAAGTGAGCAAACATGCAAAAATAAAGATAATGTCACAGAATTGAAAAGTTTGACTCCGTCAATCACTAATTTAATTATCATCAACCGTTCTCTGCCACAACTAAAAAGCAATATTAATGTCTGCTTATAATAATCTTGAAGCTTAAACTAGACATTGCAAATAAGACAATGAAATGAAGAATAAAATTACGCTTCAACATGCTCTAATTAAGATAGAAAGAAGAACACTAAAAACCCTAGAGAGGATGAAGAACACTAAGAAATCTTCAGAAACAGGTGATCGAAGATAGGGTTTTTGAAATTCAGATCTCATAACAATCTTATGATTTTTTTTTATTTTTTAAAAATATAAAACTAGAATAAGTTGAAATTTAAAATTTGATTCATTTAAAAAAAATACTCAAAGATAAAATTACTTTTATTTTTTCATAAAATTTAAAAAAAAATTCAAAAAATTTTTTTTCTTAAAAGCTCACCAAACTAAATCCTAAACTAATTATTTTTTAATTTTTAAATTTTTTCCTAATAAATTATAAATTAATGACAGTAAAAAAAAGATAAATAACACTATTCAATTTTGAATTGACCTACCGTTTCCTATCCTTATGCCTTGGGCACAAAGCATATATTGATAGAGAGAGAGAGATAGAAACCGCGAAAAACGATAGATTGGAAAATTGGGTTTTTCACTTTTTGGTTTGAAGTTTGAACTCTAAACATTACTAGTAGTCTAGTAGCATTTTTTGATTGAATTTCTCTTTCTACAAAAGCCTCCTTTGCGGTGGTAACAGCTAAACCATTGAAACTGATAAGCCAGTGTGTGATCATTCTCTCTCTCTCTGTTCTCTTTCAATGGCATTGGAAAATCTTCCTTTAATCATAAAGCTTAAAGTTTCTTCCAAACGAAAGCTTGACATAAATGAAAGCGTGGAGGTGAATTCGGTTTCCTAATTTTTTCTCTTTTTTTTTTTTCTGTTTTGATTAGAACGTGATCTTTTTTAAAGTTTCTATTTTTATTGGTTTTTTCGAATTTTGGTGTTGTGCATGTGTTTTTTCGAATTTCTTCCTATATTTAATGTATGATTCTCCTCGCTTCACGGTGGAGGATTCTCAATCTCCTGCCCTTCTTTCAACAAACTTGCTTGCTATCCCAGCGCGTCTTTTCGTGTCTTTTACAGGGCAGGGCACTCACTTTATCAATCAATGCTAGAAGAGGGAAGGACAAGTGAAGGATGGGCCTTAATTTTTCGACGCGGAAGTGAAGTCTTCGTGTGATATTACATGTTGATCAAACTATTGCTTCTTTGTCTTCCTTACTCTTCGGTCCTGTTATTTCATTCTCTCTAGAGGATTTTCGCGGTGCTAATAGAACCTTGACGACCTTATGATTATCTCTATATAGATTAGTGAGCTTTTAGTTAAAAAAGTCTTTTTGGATGAAGGGAACTCAGCTGTTATCCTTTCCTATTCCACTTTCAAAAAGATTAAGTTTAGTGACAAGGGTAGTTTTCCTTCTTCGAAGGTTATTGATGTTCAATTTTTGGTCGTTGAAGGTTAAGCCAACCTTCTTGAAATGCTTTTGGTGCTACTATTTTCAAGAATTATAGAATAAAAAATCTTATATTCGATCTTATTTTTAACTATTTAAAATGACAAATTAAGCTTTGCATTTTCAGAAATGTGACTCCCATTAATGGTGAACAAAATTCCATCTCACAGCCATTAGCATAGTACTAGTTTGATTAGTAAAATATACTGTAACAATTAGTTGACATTGACACAAGAGAAACAAAAGAGTGAAAGTCAATTTTTTTCAAGAACCTTTAAAATAAAAGGATTCTTTATTTTTTTTCTATTTTTGGTAAAAAGAATTTATCTATTTCCCTCTCGTGTCCTTGCCCTTATTGATTCTTTACAATTGTATTTGTTATCCAATGTACTTAATCTTTTGTTTGTGATGACGTTTCTACAATTGGCTTGAATGTTTTCAGCTACATTTGTCATATTTTGTTGCTTTCATGATTATATTCCCATTGAAGGTTTGATGATGTGCATTGTTCTTATTTTGCTGTTCCATGCAAAGTAATTCTCATCATGATCACTTGCCTATTTTTCTTTTTTAGTTACTTGTTGGTGAAACATGGTTATCATTCTGTCCTTGTTTGAAAATTTTCCATTTAATAGAGATTGAAAAAATTCTAAATTCTTTCCAGGTCAGGAGCATGGAGGAAGGCTTTCAGGGATCATGGCACCCGGGGAAAGTTGTCCATTCTGGGAGGCTGCAGCGCCATGTCAAATATGATAACATATTACTTGATGATGAGGTGAATTACCTTGTGGAAAAGGTGACTGTTCCGAAGGTATTGGATGGCGATAGCGACTCTTCAAATTGCAACATTCGTGGTTGGATTAGGCCGGTGCCTCCTAAGAGGGAATTTGAAAGTAGGGAACTTAAATTTGGTCTGTGTGTTGATGTGTACCATGAAGAAGCTTGGTGGGAAGGGGTTATATTTGATCACTGTGATGAAAAGCCAGAGAGGAGTGTATATTTTCCGGATTTGGGTGATGAGATGAAGATTGGAGTTCATCAAATGCGGATAACTTATGATTGGAATGAGGTTACTGGGGAGTGGCAGTCGAGAGGGAACTGGGTTTTTCTTGAAGTTCTTGAGGAGTATGAGAGGAAGATGTTTATTTCAGTTTCAGTGAAGCAAGTTTGGTATGATGTAAGGACCAAAAAGGACTTCGCCAAGATTAGGGAATGGACTTTTAATGAGAAAGAGTCATGGAAAGAAATGGTAATAGAGGTAGTTGATGATTACTTAAGGCTTACACTAGGAGAAGTTTGCTCCTCTTTAGATCTTCCAAGGAGTTTATTGAGAGAAACACCGGAGATGGAGTCGGTTGAATCTACAGCTAATGTTGACTTCAATCAGGAAGTTGATATGGCCAACTCTTTGGATGTTGCGAATTCTGCTGGCCAGTCGAGTAGCATTTGTATCACAACTGCTCATTGTGATGGTACCTCTGGTAATGTATTTGGTTCTGATGATGTGATTGCTGAACTCCCTATGGAAGAAGGTGAGTCATCAAATTTGTTGAACGCTGTTCAAAAGTGGCCTACCATTCAGGATCATGGGCTCAAAACTGTCCCTCAGAAAGAAGTTTCAATGCAGAAAGAACCGGCTACTGAAGTAATATTTAATGGAAGAAAACATACAAAGCTTCGCAGCTCAAATCAACAATGGGAACCTCTCAGATTGTCTGATGTTGAGTTATGTCCTGATGCTATTGAAGAATATGCACAGGCAGCTAAAAGGGCTTGCCCAGAAAAAGCACGAAAACATCTTGCGTATCTTGGATGGGAAATTGAGTGGACAAAGCATAAAGCAAGCTATAGGTACAGATATAGGTCGCCTGATAAAAAGGGTGTTTACTACTCTCTCAGTCGGGTTTGTAAGTATGTGGCACAGAACTCGGACATGAACCCTTTGCCGTCCCAAAATGATCAGAGTATGATGCAACTTACAGCTGACAATCATCTTGAACCTATTCTTATTGATCAATCAGAAAAGAGTCAGGATCTAAATGATCAGAGTGCAATGCAACTTAGAGATGACAATCATCTTGCACCTATTCTTATTGATCAATCAGAAAAGAGTCATGATCTAAGTATTTTGCCACCAGTTGTGTCGTCTCCTGTGGATGAAGTTGCAGATGAACCTGAGTTTTGTCCTCAAGCTGTTTTAGAATATAGCTTGAATAGATCTGCAATGCGAGGGCCTGACATGAAAGTGGGTAGGTCCAAAGCAAAGAGGCATTTATTGGCTGAAGGATGGAGCTATCACTATGCAAACCCAAGAAATAAAAGACAAGGATTTGTGTATATCCCTCCAGACAAGGGAAGAAATCTCCCAACACTCCATGCAGCTTGCCTTTATTGTATTGAACAAAATGTTGCTAAATGGACCAAGCTCGGAATGCAACCTTTGAATGCACAGGATAATGTTGACCAGGTTTGGAGTGCCAATTTATTGCAGAAAGCGTCCCAATGGCTGGATTGCATGGTACCTCCCACAGAAGTCATAACTTCAAGTGGATCAAACCATAGTCGGAAGCGGAAACTCTTGAACAATACAAAGCCCAGCTTATCTAAGCACCAAAGAAATAGATTACCTCGACGCGTGCTGCGATCAAATAAAAGGGTGCAAAAGGTGTCTACCCCTTCTTTGTCACACCAGAAACCTCAGAATGTACTCTCTTGGTTGATAGACAACAACATTCTGTTGCCAAGGTCTAAGGTTTCTTACAAGCCAAAAGGCAGGCTCTGTTTAGCTGAAGGGAGAATAACCAGTGATGGAATCAAGTGTAATTGTTGTTTGAAAGTATATAGTCTTGCTGGCTTTGAAAGTCATGCTAGTGGCTGTAGTACACGCAGACCGGCTGCAAGTATTATTTTAGAAGATGGTAGATCACTATTAGATTGCCTGATAAAAACGGTGGAAGATCATATGACAAGGGAAGCTATGGCAAAACCACCAAAATATTTTCATAAAGGCGAGAATGACAATATTTGTTCTGTTTGCCACTATGGTGGGAATCTAATTTTATGCGATCAATGTCCATCTTCATTTCATGTGACATGTCTAGCTGATGAGGTAACTAATAATATTCTTCCTCAATCTCATCATATTTGGTTGGATCTTGTTATTGATATCTTAATTCAATTCACCACTTTCATTCAACAATTGCTGTTGGAACTGAATTGTTTCCTCTTGCTGCCTTCATTTTTTTTTTCCTGTACAGGTCATTCCTGAAGGTGACTGGTTTTGCCCATCATGTCGATGTGCAGTTTGTGGCAAAAGGGACATAAAAGAAAAGGAGGGAGATTTCCTTGTTTGCATTCAGTGTGAACATAAATGTAAGCCAATATTTATGTTTACTTAAATTTCCATTTTTGCCCATATAGTCATGCATCGATATTTCCTTCTTATGCAAATGAATGATGCAATGCTTTGTTATCATCAATGCCAACCTTATGCAGATCACTTTAAGTGCCTCAGAACTAAATATGCAACTAACTCGAGAAGATATAGTAAAAACTGGTTCTGCGGAAGCGACTGTAAAAAGGTATACTAATCAAGGTCATTTGTTTATTTTTTTAATGCTATGCTATTATGTTAACTGGAAGCATTGTTTTACTTCTTACTATTCAAACAAAAATTGCATTTTGTCATCGATATGCTGCATAAATTATTCTAGTAAACTTCTCTAACTTCTATGTTAGATTTTATGGTTAATACTTCTTAATCTAGGTAAACCTATTTGCTTCAACTTCATTTCTCATAATGCCTGCATCATGATCATTTACTAGTAGCAAGTTAATGATGCTTACTTTGGTGGTGTCAAATGTTATGGTGCCAGAGAAGCATTTCAGATTTGTATGATCAAATGCGTGGTGCTGGAAAGGCCTTTTGCCTTACATACTTGTCTCTACTTTTTGTAGATATATTTAGGTCTCCATAAGCTACTAGGAGAGCCAGTTTCAGTGGGCATTAACAATCTAACTTGGACATTGGTGAAATATATAAACTCCGAGAGTAGTGATCCGTGTACTACTAAAGGTTACTTATTGCCAGAAAGTTACAGCAAACTCAATGTTGCACTCTCAGTGATGCATGAATGTTTTGAGCCTCTAAAGGATCCTTCGTCTACCAGAGATCTCACGGAAGATGTTTTATTCAGTCGATGGTTAGTTATTCTTGTTGTGTTCGTTTTTGTATCATTCACTTGAATAATATTTATTTTGTTGATTACTAGATATCTGCCACTGAATTGTGCCAATACCTGATATGTAAACATGTACACTTTATAGGTCAACACTTAATCGATTGAATTTCCATGGTTTCTATACCGTACTTCTGGAGAGAAATGAAGAACTGATAAGTGCAGCAACTGTTAGGTGAGTATGGGATCTGTATTGCACAACTACTAGTCTTTGCTTGGTTGATGACTGCTATTTGAAATCTTGAACTACAAGTACCTATCCTGTCTCATGTTTGTTTGTTAATTCTTTTAGGGTTTATGGAAAGAAGGTAGCAGAATTGCCTCTTATTGGAACCAGATTACAGTATCGTCGACATGGAATGTGCCGCATTATGATGAATGAGCTTGAAAAGGTAAGCCACAAGGCACCTACATTTCCCTTACCCCCTTCTTTTTCTCCTCTCCATTCATTGCAAAGCCTTTATTGTTTGTTAGAAAACACTGTACAATATATTGTCCTATGATTGATTGTCAGTGAAATTGGAAATAACTGCTCAAGACTTGAATAACTTCTTAAATATTACTTCATGATTCATTCCAATCTAAAAATATTACTCCTGATGATATACCATGCTCATTTTTATCCATTTAGCTTTCTGGTTTATAAACTATCCTGATGAATTTGTTTAAAAACATTGAAGATTTTACTTTGAATTGTCTTAATATAACATCAAGGTCATCGATGGCCTATCTTATACAGTTATACCCTTTGGGTGCGACCTTTTCTTGGCCACTGCAATAATGCAGAATGCTTGTGTGGTACAAACACATGCCAAACAAGATAGGATAGGAATAGACGCACCCTTAGTATAATATACACACCCTTACGTGTATCTATTTTTTTATTGTACATTAGTATTTCATTTGGTATCCAAAATTTTCATTTTCCAAATAATGAGGGAAGCTGAAAAGAGTCAATAGTAAGGGGTGTAAACATTTCATATTGAACCAGATGTGGCCAAAATTTCAATTGATTTGCTCTAAAAATCATTTTAGATCGGATCAAATATACAGTTTTTTACTTCTACATCTGATATATGATCTGACAATTTTCGAACCGGATATCAGATTGGATATGCAGATACAAGGCTTTTCAAAATAAAAAAAATATTCTTTAATTTTTTCATGAATTTTTTTCCCTTTTGGATATGTTTTACTTCAAAAACAGTATTCAAAAATTATTTTCTTAAATAGTAGAGATAAGATAACCAATATAAAAAAGGGAAAAGAAATAGGACTACTTAACAAATATATATTATAATTTTGTCTCATCCATTGGATTGGATCTGAAAATGATATACCAATATCCGATATTCGATCCTATATACTTGCAGATCGGACTGGATAAAGATCCAATTGCCTAGTGAATCGAATATTATTCGTAAAATTCGATCTGATATAGATCTGGGTTGGATGTATCGGAATCCTATTTATACATCCCTAATCCAAGATATGCGAATATTATTCTGTCTTTCTCTCATTCCCTTGGCTTTCTGTTGCTACAAAATAGTAAAAAATGACAAGATTTTCCGGCAGAGTTATGATTTGGCCAACTTCACCAATGAGTCAAAATAGCATTGAAAATAGGAAAGAGTATTATGATAATTAACAAATAAATAAACTTGAAAACAACATTTGTAGTTTACACCTAAAGTAAACTGTGAATTGATCATAACCCATTAGTTAAGAATAATCATGCTTCATTATTAATCTTTTAATGCAGAAGAGCACCCTGTGGAATCAAGATATAGATTTTTGGATAATAAAATTGGGCTAGGGATAATTGAATTGTGAAAACCCATACAAGAATGCTTTTGCACCGAGTTAGATCTATATGGCTGAGGCATGTGAAGCAGTGGCAAAAGTATTTGCCTCCAACTAAAGCTACATAGGTTCGAATCCTAGCAGTGGTAGTTAGGTTAGTGTGTGAGTGTGTTTGTAATGACCAAAAAAAGATCTATATGGCTGCAATTGGTTTAGGGAAGACAAACATAGAAACACAGAGTAACTAGAGTGTGTTTGGATATGTCTAAAGGAAAGTGTATTTTCTAGATCTGTCTAAACCTATGACAAAAGGATGACACAAATTTTCTCTCTTTTTTTTTTATATTGAATTTTCTAAGTCTTTTTCTCTATTTTTGTTATTAAATTTCATAAAATGATTCTGGAGAGGACAATAGTGCAAAAATGAGCTGAGTTATTTTACAGATATTTAATCACGTATTGTCGTAATAACAAAAAAAATCTATTCATATCTATTGTTTGTAATAGTTTACACTTCATTTGAAGTTTCATTGAATCCTTCTTTCTAACTTGAATTTTCTTTTATTAGAGGCTCATGCAGTTGGGAGTGGAGAGGCTCGTTTTGCCTGCTGTTCCTAGTGTTGTAGATACATGGACTGGTTCTTTTGGCTTTGTAAAGATGACAAAGTTCGAGAGGTTACAGTTCTTGGACAATACCTTTTTAGATTTTCAGGATACCATCATGTGCCAGAAACTGCTGAAGATTCCATCTCCAGAGTCGGTTTTGTTAATAGGTTTGTAACTTTCCAAGTGTCTTGTTATATAGCAATGTATGTGCCAGTGGTTACATCTTTAACGTTTCATATTGACGTTTCATATTGCAGAGTCCCAACAAAGGACACAGCATGTTTTGCCTGAAAACAAGTTAAATTTTGACGCTGATATGATATCTGGAGTATTACACCACGCAGAAGAAACTGACAAAGGAAAAAGAGAGAATTCACAAATCCACAAGTATGTATCATCTCTGTTTATTAATTCCTAACATGAGATGAGATTATAATGGCATTAGAACAACTAGGAAGGAGATAAAAGAAAAGATACACAATTTTCACTTCAGAAGTTGCATTTGGCATAACACTATACCCTCTATATTATTGGAAATTTGGAATTTTAGTTGCATTCATTCAATTGAAGTTCCTCACTAGGCTTAAATTTTGATAGGGTCTTGTGGATTTGATATATGTTAATATTCGTTATTATAATTCTTGCCAATAAGTATAGTATATTAAAATATGCTGTTCTATTTTGAGAAATGATGATAATATTGTATCTAAATGAATGTTGTATTTTTCCAGTAATTGTGCTGGAAGCAATGATCATTGCAGTAATGGTGCCATTGACATTGAGCAAGTCACACCGGTACTTTCATCTTTGTCTTCTTATGTATAAGTGATTCATTCACATTTTTTTTTCCATTTTGTTATCTTGTTTTAGTGTTAACACTGAATTTTATTTGGATTCTTAGGTGAATAAACCAAGTCCTGAGGATCAACAGAGCTCTATTGTAACACAAGCTGACAGTAATAATGGCTCACCATATAAGTGCTACTACAAAAGAAGGAAATACACAAAGTTTTAGAATTTAACGAGGTTGTTGGGAGTATTTTTGTTTCAAAGTTAGGGGTACAAAAATGTAAATTTAGGTAACTATGTGCATTCCTTGCATGCATATTACATAAACATGAGCCTCATAGGTGCAAAAAAATGCCACTTTTGAATGTGTCTGGAAATGTGAAAGTTTGACCATGTTTCTCTCTAAGGATGAATATAATTATTGGGAGTAAAGAATGTAAAGATAAAGATGAATCGGAGAGTCTTGTAATCAATGCTTTGATCAAATGATGTAATACTCAGTTTTTGTAATGTCATCCAGTGGGTTAATTTTGTTGGCTTTTAGATAATCTGAAATTAAGGGTTTTTTTTTATGTTTTGATAGTTTTTATTTTGGGTAATATTAGGTGTATATTAAAATAAACAAGCAAAATCAGCTTTTAGTATTATAAAATACATATTAAAAATAAATTAAATAATACATGTATTTATGAATGAATATACTAATAGGAGAGACGGTCTTCAAAGTGCTCTGATAAGGTTTCTAATAACAATGCCTATTAGGGTTTCCAAAGCTACAAAGGATGAAAATGCAGTTGAACAGAGGGTGAAGGGTGTTAGCTAAGGATGGCAAAAATCCCCGGCAGGACGGGTACCTGTGGGGATTTACCCGCCAGAGAGCAGGTATGGGGGGTAATTTTTACTGGTAGGGACGGGTAAAGGTCTCCGCCCCGTGGAGACCCGTTAAATCCCCATTTATATGAAAAGACGAAAATACCGTTGATATATATATAATATATGAGCCATTGTTGGAGAAACCCTAGCCGTCACATACTTACACATGCTTCACTCAGTTCACTGCTTCAGAGACAAAGACGAGACGTCTCCTCAGAGGTGAAACCATCAGTCTCGTCTCCTCTCCTTTCCTTCTCGAACATCGCCGACCGCCGACCGCTAACCGCTCGTCCCACCCTCTGGGTCCTCCAGCGCCGCAATCTCGTCTCCTCTCCTCTCCACTCCTCCTCGAAGTTCAAACCCTCAACCCCTCCAGTCTCCTTCTTAAACACTGCCGACCGCCGCCTTCCAACCTCTGAGTGGCTCGGTCGCTCATTGCAGGTCTCGATCTCACTGTCGCGGCCACGTCGTCTTCTCGTCGCAGGTCGTCGTCTTCTCTTTGCCGTTCGTCCGCCAAATCGCTAGTCTTCGCTGGTATGCCCCTTTTCATTCTGAATTTTTTATTTAGGGTAATTAGGTTTTGAGTTCTGAATTTTTTGATTTTGATTTCTATTTAGGGTTGATTTGATTCTGAAGATCTGAATTAAGGTAATTAGGTTCCGAGTTCTAAATTTTCTGATTCTGAATTTCTGAATTAGGGTAATTAGGTTCTGATTTCTGAATTTTCTGATTTTGAATTCTAATTAGGGTTGATTTGATTCTGAATTTTTGAATTAGGCTAATTAGGTTCTAAGTTCTAAATTTTCTTATTTTGATTTCTAATTAGGGTTGATTTGATTTTGAATTTCTAAATTAGGGTAATCATGTTTGATTTGAAAAGGGTAGTGCAAGATTTAGTATTAGAATATACAACAAAGGGAAGAGAGAGAGAGAGAAACCAAGCTGCTCAATTAGATATGTCGCCACCACCATCAAGTCCTTCAAGTTCAAAGAGGAGGAAGTTCAGTCATGAAGATTGGCAAGCTGATTTTGCTGCGCATGTAAGGGAGGAATCCACATTTATTGGTACAAAGAGTGAGTTGGATTTGTTAAATGGAGCAAAGTTTCCTACTTTGCAAGCTATTGCGAGGGATTTTTTGGTGATTCTTATCTCTACCATTGCCTCTGAATCTTCATTTAGTACGGGTGGTCAATTTGTTATGCCACATCGTAGTAGGCCCAGACACATTAGAGGCTCTAATGTGTAATCAAAATTGGCTTTAGAACGAACTTGGCACCACAACTAACATAGAATTTGAGTGCTACACAATTCATAACATTAAAGGAAATGTTGACGTAAGTAAACTAATAAATTACATCTAACACTGTTTTTATATTATTGACTTATTGAGTTATTATATGATTTTAGCTTTAAATTGTTTTCTTATCGATGTAGGATTCAAGTAAGTCGGAAGCTACCATCACTACCATTACGAAATGAAAGGAAGATTGAGATGGTGGAATTATGTTTTTATGATGTGATGAACTTTGTTTGGTTGTTTATGTTTGTTGTTATTGCTACTTAAGTCTTTAAAGACTGGGATATTATGTTTGTAATGACAATTGAAGATTATTCTTAATTTTCTCTAATTTTTTTCATTTTTTTCAATTTTTATTAATTTTTACAAAAATCAGTGAATATATGCGAAAACCTAGGTCCCCTGCGGATATGGGGTCCCCGTTACCCGTCGTGGGGACAGGGCGGAGACGAGGATAGATATTGGGGGCGGGGGCATGTCCCCGCCTCCATGGAGACCCGTTGCCATCTTAGTGTCAGCCTACAAATGGCATCCAAGGTGCTATGAGAACTATAGTTTGGAATTGTCACTGTTTGGAAAGACCCTGACAATTCACTCCCTAAAAGGAATATGTAAATCCCACTCCTCCAAGATTGTGTTCATAAGTGAAGTGAAACAAAGAACCAATCTCGATAGGTGGAAGCAAAACTTCGGGTATGCGGCTACCAATCTATGAGGGTTTCAGTGGACAAAAAGTCAACATGAACAAGTCGGCCATTTTTTTCAGTCACAACACACTTCGGGACACAAGACTAGCTATTGTGCAGACAATAAATATTGAACATATCGGATCTCAAGACAAATATTCGGGGCTGCTCTCCATAGTTCAAAAATCAAAGAAAACAACTTTCGAAGCTATCAAGGATAAAGTTCAGAAAAAGATTCTGGATTGGAAAAAAAAGTTTATTGACCTCAGGTGGCAGACACACGCTATTGAGAGCGGTAGGGGAAGCGATTCCTATTTATACACTCTTGTTTCAAGCTCCCGGACACGCTGTTGACTGAGATTCATAGCATGCTCTCGCAATTTTGGTGGGTCAAAAAGACAAAATGAAGAATGGTATGGGCTAAATGGGACACAATGACGAGACCGAAGAATGACAGAGGACTGGGGATCAAATACCTAAGGGAGCAAAATTTAGCTTTACTGGGCAAGTAATCTACACTTTCACAAATGCTCAAAGCTAAATATTTCAGATATAGAAATTTCTTACATGCAAAGATAGGTAGCATACTGTCGTGGGGCTGGAGACCTGTTTTTGAATGGCGCAAGATGAATGAAAAAGGCTTGTTATGGAAAATAGGTTCTGATGCTAATGTCCGCATCTTCTAAGATCACTGGCTCCCACCACCATTTCCCTTTAATGTCCCTCAATCTGCAATCACAATCCAACTGAACCTACAAGTGTATTTTGTTAGTGTGCTACTAAATCCTGATAGAAACTAGAACAAAAATTTGATTGAGTCAATTTTTTCAATCAAACCATCAAAGGAGGAGAATGAAGTTAATTGGTGTTGGACAAAATCCAGTATATATGAAGTTGGGTCAGGATAGAAGATTGCTTATGAGTTCTTTCATTCTCCTACTTCACTGAGGCCTCAGAATATACAATATACAAAATAACAGAGTATCGAATAGCATTTTGGAAATTGAAATTACCTCATAAAATTAAGATTTTTTGTGGAAATCTTCATAAAAAGCTTTTGGTGTTGCAACAAATCCATAGCTGGTTTGCATCCACCCCTGCCACTTGCTCAAGATGCATGCTAAAAGATGAATCAATTTTTCATGCCTTGTTCCAATGCCCTCTGTCTTCAATAATATGGAGACTAAGCTTAATAACCTTGACTTAAGAGAAGAGGAGACATTTCCCAATTGGTAGCAACGAGGTTTATCTTAGGTAGCGGCTCCAACCGCCGATAGACAAAAGATCCTCTTCATTGTGGCGCTATGTTGGAGCACTTGAAAGGTGAAAAATCAGTATGTCTTTGAGAAGTTAATAAGCCCGGCGCCAGAGATGGTGCAAGAAACCAGCAATTTACTGTGAACTCCATAACCATGCCTGTTGGCTGATGCTATTTTCCTTTTATTCTTACTTTACTCTTTCTTAAACTATTTGTCTTCTAATCACGTTTAGTGATGATTTAGAAAACCCAACTTCTTTTGTAATTTCTTATGGAAATACCTTTATTTTGTACTTACGACACAATTTTTCATCACTACCAATCAACGCAGTGGGCTGGATTGGACGAAGTCAGCTTGTCCAATCAACTAGGGCCAGGGCCAGGGCCGGCCAGTGCAATCAGCTAGGGACAGCTGAATGACCTTTTACATTTTAAATACACCAAATTATTTCACGTTCAACCAAATTCTTTAAAAAAATGAAGAGATTTGAATTTAATTATAATGAAATTCTATAGAATTCACAAATCAATTCAATTTTTTTTCTCATTAATTCCAAACAAAGAATTTGATTTTGAAATAAAAACAATTCTAATTCCATGGTGTTCCAAACAACCTAAATGATGAAATTGCTTTTTCAATCATAATAAAAGATTGGTTAATTACCAATTGAGGTTTATTCTTGTAGTAAAGTGTCTAGTCCACCGCAACAAGGGGAACCAAAATTCCAATCTTGGCTATGAGAATCGTCCATGTTTAAGAGCCCCATGGTACTCGAAGAGGATGTCACCACTAGGAGTAAAACCTATGAGCAACAAAAAGAATAAAAAGTTAAATCTTTGGACAAAAATAATACACTAAAATTAGTCACTAAAATCAACTACTAATGTATTTGTGTATAAATACATGTGTGGTTTAATTTATTTTCAATGTATATTTGTATTCTAATATGTATTTTATACCAGTAATTGATTTTAGTGACTAATTTTGTTGTACACATAACGTAGTCGAAATAAATTAGATCTCTATAAGAAAGTTATCGATGGAAGTGAAATGTTCTAAGAAATCATCCTACATCTTATGTACTTCTTGAGTTTGTATCTAAGAAAATTTCTGTTCTTTTCTGTTGAGTAGAGCTTTCTAGGTAAGATGGAGCACATCATTCCAAGTACCTACAAAAGGCAAACCAAAGTTAGTTGTTATACCAAAAATTAATTGTTGAATAATGGAATAGGGTTATAGTGGCTATAATCACTAAGGATCATTTTTTTTCTTGTTCTTATTTTACAGAAGATAATATTTCATTTGAGGAAAACTCATATAATACTTACATATATCTAAAAAATTAGGATAAAATATACTTTTTGTTCTAGGAGTTTGTTAAAAGTTTCAAAAATATTTCCAAATTTTATTTTGTTTTAATTTTGTCTCAAAAATTTTCGATTTGCATTAAATATATCCTTGACGACTAATTTTTCAAAATATTTAAGACTAATTCAGGAACAATTTCACAATAACAATTTTTAACACAAGTAAATTAGACATAATTGTCATGCATTATTATTAGATTGGTCCTAAACTTTACAAAAATTTAGCTCTCAGAGATATATTTGATGCAAATCGAAAACTTAGAGACAAACTTGAATCAAAATAAAATTTATGAGTATTTTTATAAATTTTGACAAATTTCATAGACTTAAAAAATATATTTTACCCTAAAAAAAATTATAACTCACTTCAAAAAAGACAAACAAATATTCTTTATGTTGAATTAAAACCTAAATGTCTGGTCAATATTCAGACTACAAAGAATTTTGAATAGACAAATTTGAGTTTTTTAGTTTTTAGATCTACATAAAAAAATATTGCAACATTGTGAGATATTTTCTCTCCTATGAAAAAGTTTGAATTTTTTCTCTATCCGAAAATATTTCCATAATCAAAAAACAACTCTCGATGTATTCTTTCACATATCTTTACCACCATATACAAATTACTCATCAAGAAAAAATCAAGACACCACAGAAGAAGAGAAACATCCATAAAGGATAAAGCCAGACACCAAAAAAAGGGGGGATCACAACATCGAGGTTATTGAAGAGTAAGAACCAATAAAGAAAACAAAGCCAAAATGTTGCGAAGCAAAGAGAGAAAGAGGGGGTCCGGAGAGGAGAGAAAGGAGAAGGAAAAGAAGAAATAGGGGGGAAGAAGAAGAAAGGATCGAGGAAGAAGTGAGGGAAAGAAGAAAGCATGGGAGGATAGAGAGAGAGAGAGAGGGAGGATCACTGTTGACTTACAAGGCTAATGATGGAGGCAGTCCTCCACCAAACTAGCGCAAGTTCTCTTCTCCTTTGTCACAAACAAAACCTATATCTACTCTCTTAGAACTAGCCAACTAGTATATGGATTCCAAAAGAAGTTCAACGCGGATGGGAAAAAAACCTAAATCCACATACCACAGTCCAAAATCATGCTGCTGCGCCGCGCCGCCCACCACTTTCCCTCGCTCAAAAGTCGTCCGCGCCGCCCACCACCATCTTTCGCTCAAAATCATCTGCGTTGTCCACCACTGTTCGTCGAGTCCTTTTTTGTTGAATTTTCTCTTTGAAGCAAACAGTGAATTCAAATTATCAAGAAAAACATTCAAAACCAAATGAAAAGAAACATAAAAAATAAAAATAAAAAACAAGCATTCAAAGAACATCCGAAAACTAAGAAAATGAACATTTAAAACTATTAAAAAAATCATCTAAAACCTAAAAAGAAAAAAAAAACACTTAGTATTGTATTCAGTAGCATTGGAGCAGGTAATCAATTTAATTATAGTTGAAATTCAACCATGATTGTAGAGATTGGTTGTAGATTTCATTGGACATGAAAACTAAATCAAGAATTCAAGATACATGTGTAATTCTCTCTCTCCTTTCTCTATTCTTTAATGATATTAGAGACAAAACACAAAAAGTCTCCTACATAAATACATTTCTGTATTTCTGATAAAAAAAAGTTACAAGTTTAAAACCATTTTAATTCAACCCCCTTCTCAAAGTTTAGTAAAATCATCAGATAGAACATATTCAATCGCCCACTTTAAACATACCAGATATAATCAAACTAGTAATTGCCATTAAACTTAAACGGAACATAGTCATCTAATTTAAGCATACCAAAATCAACTCAAGCAAGCTATAGTTAAGTAAAAACTTGCTATCCTAGAAAATTAAACATACCAAAAGAAAGTTAAGCAAATCATAGCTTGCTATCTAAAGAAACACCAAATACAAAATATATATTTCAATTACTACATCACTTAATGTTCAGTGCCAATGAGAGAGAAAACATAAGAATTAGAACTTGTTGAATTTATAATAAGAGTTAGAATCCCAAATAAATATATGTACCTCTATAATTCATGAAGCCAAGTGATTGAAAAATAATATTTGTGTGAGACTTTAGACAGTGTTTGGTTAGTAGGTATGTCCATCTAATATATAGATAGGGGTGAACGCGGATCGAATCAGATATGACTAAAATTTCGATCCGATTCGCACTAAAATCATCGGATCAGATCTAATATCCGCAATTTTTTAAACTTGGATATATCGTAAAACATAAAAATATTTTTAAAAACTTATTTTTATTAAAAAATATCAATTAAATTCATTTTTTCTACAACAACAACAAAGCCTTGTTTCACTATATGGGGTCGGCTACATGAATCAAACGACGTCATTCAACTCTATTATGTATCATGTCTATAGAGTGATCATTTATATGCAGATCTCGTTTGACCACTTCATGGATAATCTTCATAGGTCTTCCTCTGCCTTTCATCCTTTGTCCATCTTCCATCTCATCTACTTTCCAAACTGGGTGTTCTGTTGGTTTTCATTTTTTCTATTCTTTTAAATATGTTTACTCTTAAAATTTTTTTGGTGTCTGTTTACTCTTAAAATAATATTTAACATACTTTTCTTAAATAATAAATTAAAATAATACAACATATATGATAATTATTAGTTGAAATAAAACATAAAAAAAATATCTATTTATTTATTTCTTTATTTTTGCGGATACGCAGATATGCAGATCAGGTATGCGGATACTATACAAAATCCGCAATCCGATCCTGTTAGTGTGCGGATCAAATCCGATCCGATTCGATAGCTTTGCGGATCGGATCCATATCCGCAATTTTCGGATCGGATTCAGATAAACACACGGATATACGGAATGGATTCGATCCATGAACACCCCTGTACATAAACATGGTGGCACACATCTACCGTTTTAGTTGGAGAGACAATTTTTTTTAAGGCTGCGTTTGTTTTGTGTATTCTTTAATACAGAGATATAGACACAATAAGACACAAATTTTTAAACTTATTTAGTATACAAGTACAAAACAGAAGACACAAATCACAATCTTATTAAATTTCAATATTATCCTTATTGTAACCACTACAACTCTACCATCTCAACCAAACTACCACAGTTAACAATCAGCCACTATCTCAACAACAAATAACCACCAATAATAATCTAAAACTAAATAACAAATTTAATCCAACAAATATCAACAAAAAAATCAATCCAACAAAATTAATACAAAATTATTTTAACAAATTTAACAAAAAATTCAAACAACTAAAACATTTTTATACAAAAAAAAATAGTGCCAGAATGGAGAACAGATCTGGAACATGGTAACAAAGTACGGATATGAGAGAACGGAAAACTAATCTGAAAATATTGGTAGTGATTGCACCAATGTTTAAAGAAAAGTAATAAATTGAAGTGGAAACAATGATGAAAAGAGAAGAATAATATTAATATTTTAATATAATTGTGATTTGTGTCGTGTGTTATGTATTATTTACCAAACAAACAAAAAAAATTATGTATGGTTATGTCTATGTCTATTTGTATCTATGTCTTATTTTCTTCTACCTATTAACCAAATACATACTCGAGAACACACATTTTGTCTAATCTCCTCAAAGGTGGCAGAAGTGTGGGAAGGTGTGGATCTTTCCCTTATAATATGTATATAATGATCAAGACGAAGAATTAAAACACCAAATAGAAGATAACTATAATTGAAGAGGTCAAGTGGTTGAAGGATAATATTTGTGTGAGGCTTTGGTGCTTGAAAACATACGTCCTATCTAATCTCCTCAAAGGTGGCACATGATGGATCCTTTAGCTATCGAGAGAATTAGACAAAAGTGGAGTTAATACTTAAAATAACCCTCGAAATTTGACTACCAACTCAATTTGATCCTCTAATTTTTAATTGACCCAATTTATACCCTGAAATTTTAAGGCGTGACTCAGATTGGCCCTTCCGTCCAACTCCGTCACCGATGACATGGCACGCAAACCTCACCACATGCCTCTTCTTCTTCCTCTTATCATCGCCATCACCACTTCCCCTCTACCAACACCCTCCCTCCCCTAACAAACAACAACATTCACAACCCACCAACACCCACACATTTCCACCGCTATTTATTAAGGGCCTTTCTATTATTTGATCCTTCTCTTTCTCACCATCTTCCCTCTACCAACGTCTTCCCTCCCCAACAAACAACATTAACAATCACTAACATTAACAAATTGAAGAGAAATAGAAAAAGAAAAAGAAACACAACACCACACTTTAGATCCCTCTTAATAGGAACACAAAGATGGGTGCAATGGGTGAGGATGATTCTGAGGGTACTTCGAATTTGGGGCAATGGGTGGTGTGACCTGTGATTGATGGTAACATTTGAAATACATTGCTCAACATGTATGCTAAGTGTGGTTACATGAAAATGGGGTTCAAGATTTTCAACATGATTGTGCATAAGGATGTTATTTCTTGGGGTGCTGTTATTTGCAGCATGGCGATGAATGGTCATGGTAAGCAAGCATTGCAGCTCTTTTCACAAATGGTGGTTCATAATGTTGCCCATAACGATGTTAGGTTCATTGGTTTGCTGTCTGCTTGTAGTCATGAAGGAATGATTAGTGTAGGTGTTATACTCTTCAAAGAAATGGCAGTGAAAATATGTGGGTGTTGGTGGATTGTGAATGCTGTTGTTTGTTGGCGGAGAGAGAGTGTTGGTAGAAGGAAGGTGGTGATAGCGATGGTAAGAGGAAGAAGGAGAGGCATGTGGTGAGGTTTGGGTGCCACGTCATCACTCCGGTGACGGAGTTGGATGAAAGGGCCAATTTGAACCACGCCTTAAAATTTCAGGGTATAAATTAGATCAATTGAAAATTAGAGGATCAAATTGAGTCAGTGATCAAATTTCAGAGGTCATTTTGAATATTAACTCGACAAAAGTGTGGATCTTTCCGTTATAATATGTACATACAGTGATCAAGAATTAATCATCAAAGACTTAAATCACAAAGATCTTACACTATTATTTTATCTCATCATGTACACTAATAATTAAGTGTACATGGTGACATCAAAAATTCTAAATGAATCACTCAATCACGTCATGAACTTATAAGAATATTAGGCTTAAACATTCAACCCGTTTTCACATCAACAAAAGCCAACGATCAACAAAAGCCTACCACAATGTACTTTTGAATTTTTTAATTTTTTATTAATAGTTTTGCTAGCCTAAGTGTGTTTATTTTGGCTATTCTTCCGTAAACAACATAAAATAACTACGTTAGGTATATATTAAAATCAGTATAATATAAAATAGGGTAATGTTAGATAACCAATAACTTTTTTGAACAATATGAACAACCACCAATTAAATTAAAACACATTATACCTTCAAATTATTCACCTAAATCTTAATATTAGAATAATCATCTGCACACCTAATAAAATGAACATCCAATATATTTATTGTTCACATTGTTTACTATTTTTATTGTTTACTTATACTTTTCTTATATATTAAAAAATACAAATACACAATCAAAATAAGTTAAATTATATATAGACTAAAGTATCAAAACTAACCATAAAAGATTACGACGCTAACAAATCTCTAAAAAAATTAAAATTAACTTGTACCATGAAGGAGTGGTGGTCATTGTTGTCAGCTTTTTTAGAGTGCCGGCGATGAGTCACGAAAATCAGTGATGTTGAAATTGTTGCTATCATTGGTAGTGGTGTTGTTCATGGCAGAATTAGAGTTGAATTTTGGGGAATTCAAGGGTTGAAGGAGGCATTGCTGGTATCCCGCTTTGTGTATGCAGTAACCTATTGATCAACGATAAATCCTTAAATGGAATGCAATACCGCGGCAAATTAGTCTTTCTGAACGGAAAAATACCATGAAAAACCAAAAAGTAAAAGTGAAAAAAAAATGTAAAAGTAGAGGAAGGGGAGTGATGAGAGAAGAGAGGATTTGGAAAAGGAATTGAGAATAATTAGGTTAGTTTAAAAGAGTAGATTGAAAATTTATAATAAATTTTTAGGGTTGAGATAATTTTATCTATGAAAGCCCATCTTTTCTTTTTATTAGAAACAGGACCCAAGGCCCAAAAACAAACAACACTAAATAGCAAACTTCCTCAAGAAGCTAACACCCATTTCATTATCTTGAAGATTTGGAATTACAATGTCACGGAGTCCATATTACCCATCTTTTATGAAAAGATTATAAGTTAGTTTTATTTTTTTTTATGGTCAGATTTATCAACATTATAATTTTTTTATATTTTAGTATTATACATATATTTATACACAAATATGCGATAAACATTCAATATTTTTGTTCGATAAAAGTATAATAAAGTGTCATTACGAAATATAAGTAGATTAAAAAATAGTGGCAATCAAAATCATGAAAAAATGCAACACTACCAAATAATATTTTTACTTGGTAACTATCGAAGGCTAATTTTTTTTTTATATTGAAAAAATGTTGGTGTAATGCTCAATCATTGAATTTTATGGTGTTTTTTAAAACTGTAGGAGCAGACAATATGTTCCCTTATATTGACAATAAGTCCACAATTTTGAAAAACACCATAAAATCTAATAATTGAGTATTTACACCAACACTTTTCCAATATACACAAAAATTAAGTACACACCAAGTTATTCGATAAACAACTATTTTCATTTAACTCAATTTTTCACACATTTTCTCAAACACCTCATGTGCAACACATTTGCTTCCATGGAGACAAGTCTAACATACATCTGTTTGAACTCTACTTTCAAATTCTTTTTCCAGTTATATAAAGATCCAACCTCAAATTATACATCTTGATCCAAATTAAAACTATGAAATTTCAACACTCAGTTCATTTTTCACAAAATTTGAACTTTTTAACTCCTTAACTTAAATCCTTGGTTTCAACATCCATTTTGCTACCCACTCAACAAATCTCGTATTTAAGCAACAACAAGAAATAAATGAATGCTTTTATGCACAGAAATTACCTTCATGTACCAAAGAAGAAGAGTTAGAAGCATGGACGTTGCAAATCATCCTAAACTCCCAAGGGATTTGTATTTTGCTAAGGAGATTTTTGGGGTTGGACTATATAAATTGAAGAAGAAGATGAAGAAGAGAGGTGTTTTATAATGGGTGTGACGTGTGAGTGGCAAGGAGGCGTGGTGTTGTAAAGTTTTTGAACAGTTGTTTGACAGTAGTTTTTAAATGAATACGAATGCTTTTACTGTTTTAGTATTAATAAATTATGAAAAAGTATCAATTTAATAAATTATTTTTTTAGAAACGATTGCTGTTGAGGTGTTTTGAGCTGATGTCGGGTCTGAGTATCAATTTTGATAAGTCGAATTTGATTTCGGTGAACTACAAGCAAGGATGGGTTGATCAGGCCTGTGGTGTACTGGAATGCAAGCAAGCTGTCTTACTTGTTAGATACCTGGGGATTTCTCTAGAAGCAAATCCGCACCGGTGAAGACTTAGAAACCGATCATAGAAAAGGTGGAAGAGAAGCTTCGTTTATGGAAGGCGAAAGTTCTCAACAAGGTAGATAAGCTTGTCCTAATTAAATTAGTGTTAAATAGCCTACCAATGTACTACCTTAGTCTGTACAAGATGCCGAAAGCAGTTGCTGATAAGCCGATTGGTCTACAGAGGCGATTTTTATGGTGTAAAGAGGATGGCAATTATGGTATACCCCTAGTTAAGTGGGAGCTGGTTCAGGCACCAAAAAAGGTTGGAAGCTTGGGAATTAGGGATCCAGTGCTTAGAAACACAGCGCTCCTGTTTAAATGGTGGTGGCGGTTCTCAAATGAGGAGTGCCCGCTGTGAAAAAGGATTATTTGTTCATGTTATAATTTGAACCCGAATGTAATGCTAGCATACCAGTACCTACCGGCAAATAGAGGGCCATGGAAAGATATATGCCAGTTGAATATAAAAGAACAACGAGTACGTCAAAAAATGGTTAGCAGCCTGGCAATGGAGGTAGGGAATGGAAGCAGTACCCTATTTTGGGAAGATAACTGGGTTCAAGGCGGTCCTCTGAAAGCGAGTTTTTCAAGACTCTTCTCCATTTCAAACCAATAAGGTGTAGTGATACGGGACTGTGGGTTCTGGGATGGGTTAGAGTGGATTTGAAATTTTCATTGGAGGAGAGAGTTGTTTCAATGGGAGTTGGAACTAGTGCATCAACTTCATGAGAGACTAAGGCCAGTTAAGCTATCAGTGGATCGGGAGGATAACGTTGTGTGGAAGTTTGATAAGAAGGGTGTCTTTTCTACTAGCTCCTTTCTGCAGGTCATCCAATCGAAAAATCTGATCGATGAGATCACAAGTTATAGTTTTACCAGTGCGATATGGAGAAGCGTGGTACTTTCGAGAGTGGAGCTATTTGGATGGTTTGTGCTATTTGGTAGAGTGAATACCAAGGATCAGTTGAGCAGATTGGGTATTATTCCAAATAGTGATAATGCTTGTGTTCCGTGTAAAAAGAAAATAGAATCTGTGCAGCATTTATTTCTACTTTGTGATGTTACATGGCAGGTGTGGTGCACATGGTTGAGATATTTTTGTACAGATTGGGCTGTTTCTGGTACCATAAAAGGGCTGTTTGAAAGTTGGACTGGAATGCATTATAGAAAACAAGAGTAGAGGAAGTGGCTGATAAGATTCTTTGCAGTGATCTGGAACATTTGGATGGAACGAAACGATAAAATTTTCAAAAATAAAAAAGCATATGTTATGAAAATACAAAGCAGGACGGTTTTGAGCTACCAAGAATGGGATGATCCTTGAGGGTGTTGACGGCAATACTTGAGAGGCCAAAGGAGTTAATTTCTCTTCTATAGGCAACTTCTTTTATTTTTGGTTAATTTTCTCTACTCTATTGTGTTGAGCTTCCTTTGTTTAAAAAAAAATAAATTATGAAAAAGTATAAAAATTAATGTATATACTAAATAATGCGAATAACGAATTAAAAAAGAAATGTGAAATTAATTTTAAATTTTAGATTTTTAATTAATTAAATACGGTCAAATTTAAAAATTTAGGATTAGCATCCCAAATATATTCATATTACGTACTGTTTCTATTATAGTTGTTAGAATCGAATTGGTGATCGAATCGATCAGACTGTTAGTTTATTAGATTACTGATTGAATCGGTAGATTATTATTGAATCGATAAATCGGTTCTATATAAATTAAAAATATAAAATAGTAAAAAAATTTAAAATTAAAATTTAAAATACACATATTCACTAATATTTTAAGAATAATCAAGTCTCAAATCTAAAATAACTAGTACAAAGATAAACATAAAATTAGTTAGTGCTACTACAATAATATCTTAATTTAATACAATAAAAATAATAATCCATAAATTATATTAAATTGTATATAAATTTTTTATAACAAATAATTTTTATTTTATTTTTATTTTTATATTAAATTGCTTATTTTTTATTTTAAAAATTTATTAATTAATTTATATCTATTACGTTGTATTATTCATGTGTAAATAACCATGTAATTTATTTATTTAAATTTATAAGTCCAATTGAAATTGATAAATAAAGATTATTATCTATAGTCTCTAAAAAATTAATGGTTTATTTTTTTTTTGTCTTTTACACTATACATCTATACACTGATATACACTCACACATTTCGTTACTATTATGGGTTCTATAACCTCTTGATCTTAGTCAGAATTTGAACTCTTCTATAATTCCTTGTAAAGCAACAGATTTTAAAAAAATAAAAATCATGAACTTTTTTTTTTGATGGATTGGACAACCCCCAATCCTAAGTTACACACTCACACACTCACTCACACATACTAATCTAGCCACTGCTAGGATTCAAACTTGTATCGTTTTGGATTGAGACAAATACTTTTGCCACTAAACCACATGCCTTAGCCAAAATCATGAACACTTAAACAAGTTGAACAATAGTGAAAAAAAAGCAATATACGTTGCCCAACTCTGACCAAAAAGAGGGCCCAATTTGATTATAATTGTTTGGCATGTAACCTATATCTAAAGCAACACATATAACATAGTGAAGCCCCGTGGGTTTAAATTCCGAGTTAATACTCAAAGTGGCTCCTGAAATTTGACCTCCGACTCAATTTAGCCCTCAAAGTTTTAATTGACTCTAATTGTACCCTGAAATTTTGCATCGAGCCTCAATTTGGTCCTTTCGGTGTTTTCTGTCACCGGAGAGCTGACCTGGAAAATTTAAATGACACCTGACAGTCTCAAAACGACGCCGTTTTACTGTTGGCACCGAAATTATTAGAAACGACGTCGTATCCCTTAGGAAGGGGTTAAATGAAAATCCAAACACTAACCACTCTAAATGTGAGACTCAGTTGACTCTTTCTCTTCTTCCACTTCCTCTCGTTTTCCTTCCCGTCATAGAAGCACCATGGATGTCACAGTAATGGAGCTTTGAAGCTTTTCTTACTTCTTTCTACCCCATTGTGAAGATTAATTACCTGGGAGTTATCTTTTGAAAAACAGGTTAGTAACAAAATCGATGCTCTCAACTATCGTGCTCTGTTTTTATCAAAATATTGGTTGTGTGTTGTTTTCCATTTTTTTCACCCTACTTGATCAGTGAAACTTCGGGAGAATGTGGTGGATTATGGTTGTTGATGATGATAGAATTTTTGTATGTTAGGGTTTAATTTTTTTGCATGTGTGTGGCTGTGATCAACCGAATCGTTCAATTCTTTATCCGTTTGAGCAGTCTTTGATTCTTCATATTCCATTTTAAAATAAAAATTATACTCCTTCATATCCCATTTTAATTTAATTGTTGTTTGGATAATTTCTTGTAAAAATAAAATATTTTCTGTGCTAAACATTGTATGCATCAATGACCACCATGAATGTTTAAGTGATAATCATGAAATGAGGATTTTGTATTTTGGCAGTTAGTGCAGCGTATTTAACTTTTGATTATTGTTTCGTTAACAGAGTTTATGCTAATTTTTTTCATTATGTTCGTCTTGTTCTAGATACTCCTTTCTTCCCTTATCCTGGCATAGTTTTCTACGGATCCTTATCACATTAAAAAAGGAGCTTGTTTCCATATTTTCATCTAATGTAGCAGAACACATAAATTGCTAATATAGGACAATTCTTAAACTCAGTTGAACACCATTGTCAACTTTTATTATATTGATAAGTTTGTAGATTATATTAATAATAGGGTTGAATATATGCATGTGTGAATTCTATGGATGAATCTTGTGTTTATCTTAGTAGGTGCTTCATTAACATTAGTTGACTTCAACTCTTTGCATATCATTTTGTTAAATGGAAGAATGTGCTTTTTTGGTAAAAAATATTTGAAGAAGTTTGAGTAAATGGGGATTATACCGTATCTTTAATTTTTTTTCTTAATGTTCTAATTTGAATAGTTTCTCCCATTAATCACTTATGATCACTTTTAATATTCCCTTTAAATGTGATGAGTTTGGAAAACTCTAAATTAATTTGATGATGAACAAACGTTATTAAAATATTTAATTACAAAATTATTAATTTGATCTTAATTCACACTTACTAAATTAATAATTTTGTTGTGCAGATTTTCAATTGGACCGAAAAATGAATTTCTAGTTTAAATCCAATAATCAGCCTTGCTACATGTTTCTCATACCAAAATCAGCATTGCTACATGAGGCTGAATTATTAAATGGGCCAGAATAAATATTGTTGTTGCAAGCCCAAACAAATGCTTTCTTATGTGCTCTATGCTTGATCCGAAATCAATTACATCAGGAAAGCAAATGTTACAAAGTGGGCATGATTTAATTTTTGTTGCAACTAAGCCCAATTCCACTTGAGATGAAAATTCCTCATGCTTTGTCCGAATCCATGAAGCAAAAGAAAAACAAAGCCTTAATTGCTTCCAACGGATTCCACTACAAGGATTTCAAAATTAATTTAAGCATTGGGAACATAAGCAAGTGAGAGAAGATTGATTTGACTTATGGCATAATTACTACACGCCACTCTAAGGGAAGCAAAAGCAAGCTACTTTCAATTAATTAGTCTAACCACTTTGAATTGCTTTTCTTCAGATTCCTTTTTCTCTCTTCTCTCTCATCTCTTTCCTTCTTCTTCTTCGGTCTTTGTCCAGTAAACCATGGACGCCGTGCTCATCAACAAAGAAAAAGAAGAAGTTGCATGCATCAAGACCATCAAGTTAATGATGGCAGGAAAAAGTAAAGTATGTAGTGGCTGAGATTTTCACCAAATGTGGTTAGATTTGGTGAGGTAATCTCGAGCTCTTCATGCTCAGAAAAGGAAGATGAAGATTCGGCCAGCAAGGGAGATTCTTGAAGCATGGCTTGTCTTTGATTCTGCTCAACCACCACAGGGAGTAGCTAGAGTGGCGAAGTGATGGTTGAAGGCAGAGATTGAAGCAGATGAAGTCATCATCATCATGAAGCATCAAGGGCCA
>NC_029772.3:5782056-5793819 GCF_000817695.3 Arachis duranensis
AAACAAGTGAGGTTTGTATGAAAAAGCCATAGAGCAGAAAAAGGCAGAGAGTGCAAAATTAAAAGAAAAAGCCATAGATGTCTTAGAGTTCCTTTGTACATCTGTGTTGTGTTTCATGATTCTGTGGGAATCCCCTTGTAAGTTGGGTTAGCACTTTACAAGTTGTAATCAGATTGATTATAGTGAAATTCCATCATGTTTGTGATGGAGACTGGATGTAGGCTGCACTGCACTTAGCAGCCGAACCAGGATATATCTGGGTGCAATCTTCTTCTCCTTTTTACTCCATTTCTATTTTCTACTACACAGGAGCAAAAACTGATATTATCTCGTGCCAAGTGACGAGACAAAAAGAAAAGTCTCGTGGCAAGGGACGAGACAAAACAAAGTTGCTCGTGTCCAGTGACGAGCAAAAATAGAAAAGTCTTCTCTGAAGGTCAACAAGTGTTAGCATCAAAAAGGGGGCTAAGATTCAACCCCCCTTCTCTTAGCCACTGAAACCATCAATTGGTATTAGAGCTTGGTCTCAAAGAGATCAAGCTTTGCAGCTTGGAGTAAAGATCCTCATGGCAGAAAACAGTGGCGCAAATGTGGTGTCTTACAATCTGGCTGAAGGTCAATCAAGCAATAGACCTCCCCTTTTCAATGGGAAAAATTATACCTATTGGAAGGAGAGGATGAAGATATTTGTACAAGCAGTAGATTACAGACTATAGAAGATCATCCTAGAAGGTCCTCAATTCCCATCTACCACAAGTGCTGAAGGAGTAGTCACTCTTAAACCAGAAGCAAGCTGGACCGAGGAAGATAGGAAGAAGGTGGAGTTAAATGCCAAGGCAATAAATCTGCTCAACTGTGCTATCAGCTTTGAGGAGTACCGACGAGTATCATTTTGCACAACAGCAAAGGAAATCTGGGACAAGTTGCAAATCACTCATGAAGGAACCACCATTGTAAAGAAGACTCGGACAGACATGTTGAACAAGGAATATGAAATGTTTGCTATGAAGGAAGGAGAATCCATTGATGAACTGTTTGAACGGTTCAACTCCATCATTGTTGGCTTAGATGCTCTGGGAATTACACATTCTGAATATGTGCTAGTGAGAAGAGTGTTGAGATGTCTCACAAAAGAGTGGGAAACAAAATCTTTAATTATTTTTGAGAGCAGCAGCTTAGATTCCATGACACTTGATGATTTGAGAGGAAATCTTCTAGCCTTTGAAACACCTATTTAAAAAAAGATTCAAAAAAGAAAGGAATTGCTTTTTCTTCTATGACTAACCCTCTGGATGATGGATCTAGTGATAACTCTTCTGAAAATGAGTTTGTGTTGTTTGTAAAAAAATTCAGGAAAATGGTGAAGCTCAAAGGCAAAGGCAACAGCTCAAGGAAGATGAAGAAAGACCTTAACAAAGTAACTTGTTACAACTGCAAGGAAATGGGTAATTTCAGATCTGATTGTCCCAAGTTGAAAAAGGAGGAGAAGCCGAAAAGAGTTAAGAGGAAGGGACTGATGGCCACATGGGAAGACTTGGAGAATGACTCAGATGATGATGATGATGAAGAAACCGAGACCAAGTCACAACCATGTCTCATGGCAGATCACATAGATCAGGTAGTCTTTCACAACCCTAACACTGAGGATCTTCATCTTATGATAGACCACCTTTCTAAAAAAATAAGATGTTTTCTATTGGAAAATCAAGAACTTGAACAACAAATCACCATTCTTAAAGCTGAAAACAGTTTTCTTAAAGAGAAAGTAAGAGAGGCTGAAACTGCTTGTGATCTTGTTGAAGAAAATAAGCAGTTAAGAGCCCAAATCAAGAGCTGTAAAAGTGACCATTCTGTTCTTGCATATGTTGACTGTTTTAAGCAAAATGAAGAGTTGCTTAAAGAGGTTAAAAGACTTAAGGAAGACTTAGCCAAGTTCACCCAAAGTTCTGAAGATCTGAATCAAATTTTGGCTAGCCAAAAACCTCTTTATGAAGCTGGGTTGGGTTTTTATAAATCTGAAAAATCTAATTTTGAAAATATTGCTTCATCATCAAATGATAAAAAGCATCAAAACCCAACCTACTTTAACAAAACAGCAACTCCAAGATTTTGTAGGCTATGCAATCGAAGTGGTCATTTTGATGATGCAAAAGGAAAAATAGTGGCTGTTGGGAAAGTTGGTAAAAATTTTTCATCTTGTATAAATGATGTGCTTCTTGTAAATGGTTTGAAACATAACTTACTTAGTGTTAGTCAATTGTGTGATTTAGGTTTTGATGTTATTTTTAAGAAGTTTGTTTGTTTGGTTGTTTGTGAGAAAACTGGGGATATTTTATTTGAAGCCAAGAGATGCAACAATGTGTATGGATTAACTCTTGAGGATTTAAAGGAACAAAATGTAACATGTTTTACATCTTTTGAATCTGAAAAATGGCTTTGGCATAGAAAGTTGGGACATGCTAGCATGTACCAAATTTCTAAGCTAGTTAAAAAGAATTTGGTTAGAGGAATTCCAAACATCAAGTTTGATAAGGATCTTACTTGTGATGCATGTCAATTGGGCAAACAAGTAAAATCTTCTTTTAAATCAAAAGATGGAATCTCAACCAAAAGGCCATTAGAAATGTTGCATATTGATCTTTTTGGTCCTACTCGAACTCAAAGTTTAAGAGGTAAACACTATGATCTTGTAGTGGTAGATGATTACTCTAGATTTGGTTGGGTACTTTTTCTTGCTCATAAGAATGATACCTTTCATGCCTTTTCCACTCTTTGCAAGAAAATTCAAAATGAAAAGGATTTAAAAATTGCCCATTTGAGAAGTGATCATGGAAGAGAATTTGAAAATCAAGATTTTGAAAAATTTTGTGATGATTTAGGAATTTCTCATAACTTTTCATGTCCTAGAACTCCCCAACAAAATGGGGTGGTTGAGAGAAGGAATCGAAGCCTTCAAGAGATGACTAGGGCTATGCTATGTGAGAATGAGATTCCTAAATTTTTGTGGGCTGAAGTTGTGAACACAGCATGTTATATTTTGAATAGAACAATTATTAGAAAAAGGGTTAAAGAAAACCCCTTATGAGCTATGGAAAGGAACCCCTCCAAATCTTAAGTACTTTCATGTTTTTGGATGCAAATGTTTTGTGCTTAATAATAAAGAAAATCTTGGAAAGTTTGATCCAAAATCCTATGAAGGAATGTTTGTTGGATATTCCACCACAAGCAAGGCTTATAGAATTTACCTCAAAGAACATAGGACTATAGAGGAATCTATACATGTTACTTTTTGTGATTCTAACTTAATTCTCAGTACTGTGATAGATAATGATTCAGATGGAGAAGAAGCTGGAACAAGCAAAGAAAATTCTAAATCTGTCCAGAATGAAGAATCTGCCAGTACAATTTTGTCTCGTCAGATTGGAGGAGACACTTCCGTTTTGTCTCCTGAGCAGGCATGAGCAACTGAAACAGTGAGACCACCAGAAGTTCATCAAATCTCTACACCTGTCAGAAAGCCTAGAGAATGGAAGTCTATGAAGGGTTATCCTCATGACTTCATCATTGGTGATCCCTCTCAAGGAGTAACAACAAGATCATCCACCAAAAGGCAAACCGAACCTAGCAATCTTGCTCTCTTGTCACAAATAGAGCCCAACAATTTCAAACAAGCTCTTGATGATCCATCATGGGTCAAGGCCATGCAAGAGGAGCTTGCTCAATTTGACAAAAATGAGGTAGGAGCTTGCTCAATTTGACAAGAATAAGGTTTGGACTCTAGTACCTCATCCGGATGGTAAGAAGGTAACGGGTACTAAGTGGGTTTTTAAGAATAAACTTGGTGAGGATGGACAAGTTGTTCGTAACAAGGCTAGATTAGTGGCCCAAGGTTACGATCAAGAAGAGGGTATTGATTTTGATGAGTCTTTTGCTCCGGTAGCTAGAATGGAAGCAATTAGGTTGCTTCTTGCCTATGCTGCCCATAAGGATTTCAAAATATTTCAAATGGATGTTAAGTGTGCCTTCCTTAATGGTTTTATTGATAGGGAAGTGTATGTGTCTCAACCCCCCGGTTTTGAGCATAAAGAATTTCCAAATCATGTTTTTAAATTAACTAAGGCTCTTTATGGTCTTAGACAAGCTCCAAGAGCTTGGTATGAAAGGCTTAGTGCCTTCTTGTTGGAAAATCATTTTCAAAGGGGAACCACCGACACTACTTTATTTATTAAAGCATCTAATGATGATATGCTCCTTGTTCAAGTTTATGTTGATGACATTGTATTTGGATCGGCCAACATTTCCTTGTGTGAAGAGTTTGGAAAAATCATGACTAGTGAGTTTGAAATGAGTTTAATAGGAGAGCTTACTTTCTTTCTTGGCCTCAAATTAAACAAACTCCTAGTGGTACTTTTATTTATCAAGGAAAGTATGCAAAAGAACTTATCAAAAAGTTTGGCCTAGAAAATTCCAAATCAATGGGTACTCCTATGCATCCCAATACTAAACTTGAAAAGGATGATGATGGCCAAGATGTGGATGAAACAAGGTATAGATGAATGATAGGTTCACTTATGTACCTTACCTCCTCTAGACCGGATATAGTCCAAAGTGTGGGTGTATGTTCAAGGTTTCAACCACATCCAAAAGAATCCCACCTTACGGCTGTTAAACGCATCATTAGATACATTAAGGGAACTTGTAATTATGGATTATGGTATCCTAAATCTGATGACTTTTGTGCAGTAGGGTTTTGTGATGCAGATTATGCGGGAGATAGAGTGGATAGAAGAAGCACCTCCGGCATGTGTTGCTTGCTTGGAAGCTCACTCAACATGTGGTCAAGCAAAAAACAAGCCACAGTGGCTCTATCCACTGCTGAAGCCGAATATGTTTCCGCATCTGCATGAAGAAACAAGCCACAGTGGCTTTATCCACTGCTGAAGCCGAATATGTTTCCGCATCTGCATGTTGCTCACAATTAATTTGGTTAAAAACACAATTGGAAGATTATAAATTAAAAATCAATAGTATACCCTTATTTTGTGATAATATGAGTGCTATAAACATTTCAAAAAATCTTGTTCTGCACTCAAGAACTAAGCACATTGAGATAAAATAGCATTTCATTAGGGAACATGTGCAAAAGGGTACTATTGATATTCAATTTGTAAAATCTGAAGACCAAATTGCTGATATTTTTACAAAACCTCTCTGTGAAGACAGATTCTGTACCTTGAGAAAAAGTTTGGGGATGTTTGATTTAAGTTTCATTGAAAATTTGTGAATGTGTGACTCTGTTCTGTTTTGCTCGCAGGTTTGGACGAGATGAAAATAATGGCATAATGAAAGAGCTGTGGTCAAGGGGGAGGCAACGCAGAATTCAAATTTTTATGGGCCCCACCAAAATTCCATGACCCCACCATAACAGTTTTGTTAGTTATCTCTCATGCAAATAAGAATCTTCTTCCTTGTGTCATCATATCTTCTTGGAAGTGGTTATTGTCAAATCAAATACCTCTCTCCATCTAATCCCTTGATTTAAGGCAACAACTTTTCAGTTTTAGATTTCAAAAGTTAAAAGGGAAATTATTTTTGGGTAATAACTACCCGATAATGGTCATTACTTCCACCATTCTCTCTCTCTAAGCCTCATTTAATGCGTCACCCACTTTGCCTCTCTCCCACTCAATTCGGTTATCACCCCCAACCTTTCATATTTCATTCCTTCATTACCATGAAAAAGAAAACAGCTCCAAGAAAGAGTGAAAGAATTCTTCTTTCTCAAAACCCATCAACGCCTCAAACCCACACTCATATCCACATTCATTCAACCTCATCATCTTCTCTTTCACCACCGTCCAAACAAACAACCACCATGAGAAAAAAGGTGATTGCCCACAAAAGTTCAGGCTGAGGCAAGAACAAGAAACCTGTAGTTGAAGAAGAAGAGCAAGAATCTCATACTTCTCCCACTCCTTCACCTCCACCCTCATCACCGAAGAAGACTACCCCCGGAAAAGGCTCACAGAAGAATCAGGGGTTTGCACTCAATGACACGACTGAACCTCCAAACTTAGAATCCATGGAATTCAGAGACAAGTATGGCAAGACTCACTCTCACTTTGATCCAAGCAGATTTAACTCTTGCACCTCTTTTGAGTTTCACAAAGAGGTTATGGAGAAGCGTCATCTGTGCACAACCTATCTTGTTAGTCTCGAAAATCTCAACAACAAGGGCATCAACATCTCCTCTCTGTTTGAACTCCTCAACTGGAAGCCTTTGCTCCTCATCAAGAAACCAGTCTACCCTGGTCTTGTTCGATAGTTTTATGCCAATATGCGACTCATTGACGGTACCCTTCATTCCTATGTCAAAAGGGTTCAAATAGCCCTTGATGCTGAGACAATTGGAGCGGCCCTGGGCTTTAAGGATGAAGGACCGCGAGCATACATGGTGGAGAAATGGGACACACAAGTTGGTGTTTCACAAAAAACTGTTCTCCAGCACATTTGCAAGAATCTTTCTGGATTGCATGGCACCATTCCAACCCACAAAGCTCTAGGACCAGTCAATTCCCTGCTTCACCGAATCATCACTCATATTCTGACTCCCCGAAGCGGCTCCCACAACCGAGTAACATTTTCTGACTGTCTCATATTATTTGCTTTGGTTACTTCTACCCCTATCTCCTTTGGTTATATTATGATTAGGCACATGTGGGATTCTGTTAGAAGCACCAGAAAGGTTAACTTGCCTTATGGTATGTTTTTTACTAGAATTTTTGAGTACTTTAAAGTTGATTTGTTAAATGAGACTGTAGAAAACAAGGTGTCTTCAATCAGAGGAGGAGGAGCGACTAAGGAAACCAAAGGGCGAAAACTGCTGCATCATATAGTGACTATGAAGGCAGGCCAGAATCTTCCAAAACAATCAAGTCCATCAAACAGATTTTGGGAGAATTTTTGAACATGGCAGACATGATGTTTCGATTCCACAAAGAGGCCCGCAAGCAAGCTTATGAGAGTGAGAAAGCTTAGAAAAATTGCAAAGAAAGGGTCACTCTGATGATGGAACATTTTAAAGAAGACTTGGGAGATGATAGTGAAGGAGACGCTGAGGAAGAAGATATTAATTTCTCCGATGATTAGTGACTGTTTTTTATTCTGTTTGATATTGGCTCTATTAGGCTCAATCTATTTTTTGTATGAGCATGACTTGATACTCACTGCTCTAGGATAATCTCTAGGATACTTGATATACTTTTGCTACTCTATCTTGAATATTTTGCTATGATGATCATGTTTTGTGCAGGTGCCCCCATGATGACAAAAGGGGGAGGAAATTTAAGTTCCAAAATTGAAATTGGAATGAAACAGGGGCTGAAAAACAGGGGAACAGGGGATGAAATTTTCAAATTGAAAATTCATGATCACCCTTGTTCAAAGAATACATGTTGTTATTGCATTTGTTTTACTATGGTCACTGCTGTTTAAACTGCATTTGGCATTTGGTTTATAATGATGTCTGATTTATTTTGATGCCTGGCTGATTGATTCATCATTGATAAGCTTGTTGGATTGAAAATTTATTTTTGGCAGTTCCTTTAAATTGTGTAAAATATAAAAACTGCCTTGTTTTGTTCTTCAAATATTTTTCATCATGTTGTTTTGCTCTGATATCCTAAAAAGGAAAATGTTTGAAAAATATTTGGATACTTTTTGTTGTATGAAAAAGGTTGAGCAGTAAATCAGTTTATGATATCAAATGAGTTTTGATTATCAATTAAAACTGCTCATAAATCAAGCATTTAGCATCATGTATAAATATGCTAAATAACATTGTTACTTTAAGCTTGATTCAAATGTTACAGGTCAGTGCTTCCCTTGGTAAAATAGCATACATTAAGGGGGAGCTATGTGACATTTAGAAAGGGGGAGAAATTCAAATTCAAAGGGAGTATTCTTTACTCAATCTTTAAATTTCTTTCCATTTCAATTTTAATAATGTTTGTCATCAAGGGGGAGATTGATGAGTTTGGGAAACTCTAAATTAATTTGATGATGAACAAACATTATTAAAATATTTAATTACAAAATTATTAATTTGATCTTAATTCACACTTACTAAATTAATAATTTTGTTGTGCAGATTTTCAATTGGACCGAAAAATGAATTTCTAGTTTAAATCCAATAATCAGCCTTGCTACATGTTTCTCATACCATGAGGCTGAATTATTAAATGGGCCAGAATAAATATTGTTGTTGCAAGCCCAAACAAATGCTTTCTTATGTGCTCTATGCTTGATCCGAAATCAATTACATCAGGAAAGCAAATGTTACAAAGTGGGCATGATTTAATTTTTGTTGCAACTAAGCCCAATTCCACTTGAGATGAAAATTCCTCATGCTTTGTCCGAATCCATGAAGCAAAAGAAAAATAAAGCCTTAATTGCTTCCAATGGATTCCACTACAAGGATTTCAAAATTAATTTAAGCATTGGGAACATAAGCAAGTGAGAGAAGATTGATTTGACTTATGGCATCATTACTATACGTACACAGAAAATATTGGTAGCCATGGAAGCAAATGTAGGCTACCGAAAGGAAGGGAGAAGAAGCTACAAGACCATCATGATGATGGCACGAAAAAGCAAAATAAAAGTGAGCTGTGGCTAAGATATTCACCAAATGTGGTTAGATTTGGTGAGATTATCTTGGGCCTTTCATGCTCAAAAATGGAAGAAGAAGATTCGGCCAGTTAGAGGAGATTCTTGAAGCATGGCTTGTCTTTGATTCTGCTCAACCACCACAGGGAGTAGCTAGAGTGGCGAAGTGATGGTTGAAGGCAGAGATTGAAGTAGATGAAGTCATCATCATCATGAAGCATCAAGGGCCAGAAATCCATCTTGGAGAGGAAGCCAAGGATGGAGTGCCCGGATTGATGAAGAGTGATGATCAACGAAGGACTAGAGGTAATTGCCCGGTTCTGTGTTGTTGAAGGAGGAAGAAGTTGGTTCGGTTTTGGCTTCAAGTGTGAAGGCTTTCCTCTTCTTTAAAAAGGGGGAACAACCACTGTTTGAAGCAAGGAGAAAACTTGAGAGTGCAAGGCACAGAGTTCTCAGAGCTACCTGAGCTAACATATTTCTCTTCTCCTTCAATGTTTTCTATTTTGTAATTTTTCTGTTTAATTTTGTCATGTCTTGAGTCTCATGGAAAAAGGAAAACAAGTGAGGTTTGTATGAAAAAGCCATAGAGCGGAAAAAGGCAGAGAGTGCAAAATTAAAAGAAAAAGCCATAGATGTCTTAGAGGTCCTTTGTTCGTCTATGTTGTGTATCATGATTCTGTGGGAATCCCCTTGTAAGTTGGGTTAGCACTTTACAAGTTGTAATCAGATTGATTATAGTGAAATTCCATCATGTTTGTGATGGAGACTGGATGTAGGCTGCACTGCACTTAGCAGCCGAACCAGGATATATCTGGGTGCAATCTTCTTCTCCTTTTTACTCCATTTCTGTTTTCTACTACACAGGAGCAAAAAATGATATTATCTCGTGCCAAGTGACGAGACAAAAAGAAAAGTCTCGTGGCAAGGGACGAGACAAAACAAAGTTGCTCGTGTCCAGTGACGAGCAAAAATAGAAAAGTCTTCTCTGAAGGTCAGCAAGTGTTAGCATAAAAAAGGGGGCTAAGATTCAACCCCCCTTCTCTTAGCCACTGAAACCATCAAAATGGGAACAATTATATATGTAATTATATTTAAATTTTGTTGATTTTACTTGCTTTATTCTTTCATGTTTCATGATTAAGGATTGCATGAGACAAATTGAAATTAGTGTTGTTATCAATTTACTAAAGTTAGTGTTGTTTTTAACCATTGTCTCCTGAATCTTATTTATAGATGGATGAACGTATAACGATTATGTATCATTATGGAGGCAATTTTGTCACCAAATAAAATGGCAGTTTGGTTTATGACAATGATCACACTGATGAGTTGACTGGGCTGAATAAGGGCGTATTAGATGTATTTTCACTGAGAGACTACTACGAGGTCCTAGGTTATGATAACATGGTTGAGTGTTGGTGGCTTGTTCCTGGTAGATCTATGAAGAGTGGACTGCGAGCATTAAGTCATAACAAAGAGCTAGTAGAGATGTGCTTCTATGCAAAGAACAATGGGGGAATAGTGCACATATACTATGAGTATGGAGTTTCCCAACCCATGGTAGAGGAAGAAGCACCTGAACTGAGAGAGCTAACACCCAATGCCACTGGTGTAGAAAATGTTGTCGAAGGGACCACACCTAGGCCAAAGAATAATACACCAACCAGTCCATCCCATATCAAATCACCCATCAACAGCACAAGTGAAAGCCCTTCCAATGCATCATCCAAGTTGCGTTCATAGGAAAACTGATGACCTTGCTAGTGCCCTTGTTAATGCAGGATATATCATTAGCAAAGAGAACATAAAATTCTATTTCTATTTTCTCATTAAATACATAACAATGCTTCATTCACATGACTGATATACAGTTACATATATTTCATCCCACCTAATCCACAAGCTACAATCACAATTCCAAAAATAATAACAAACACAGACAACATAATATTCCACATTTTAATATTCTAATTTCAGCTTCAACTGTACTAATTTTTTATCCTAGAGATATTTTTCAATGGTCTTCACACTAACTGAACTTTCATTTCTGTCAATTATGGCTTCTTCTTCAACATCTGCCCATTTAAAAAAGCCACATCATCTTTTACCGATAGTCTACAACACAAAAAATCCAAAAAAATTGAGAAGAAGAACAGCTACAAAATCAACAAGCATTTGAGAAATAAGACACACAATCAACTTGCAATAATTCAACCAACTCACATTATAGTTAGAGCATCCATAGAATGGTCTTTCTGGATTGGAATCCGTCCCAGACCACCGAAGAATAAGACGCAACCCACAACCGCACCAATACGGAACCTTCCCACCTCTATCACCGTGTGTGTTCTTCACCCATTCACTATGCGAACGAGCTCTACCAGAGCTACCTAAGCTTTGGCTGCTGCTTCGCAACATTCTTCTCACCTCTTGGAGACACTCTTCGATTTGGAGAAATTGGAACTTCTAGGTTTTATTTAAAATTTTTAGGGGTTAAATTAAAGCCTTTAAACATTTTGCCACGTCATCTAACTGCTAGGGTGCCAGGTGTCTACCAAAATTGGCAGGTCAGCTCTCCGGTGACAAAAAATGCCAGAAGGACCAAATTGAGACTCGAGGCAAAATTTTAGGGTACAATTAGAGTCGATTGAAACCTTGAGGGATAAATTGAGTTGGGGTCAAATTTCAAAAGCCAATTTGAGTATTAACTCTTCAAATCCCATCTCAGGAGATTTTGCAAAATCTTGCCGGTTGATCGAATTTTGACCCATTTTTATCCTTAAATGGTCAGAATATTAAACTGATTTATGATTTGGATCGTCGTTTTTGTCGAATCAGTCAGTCCAGTCAGGTTCTTATAACTATGGTTTTTACTATTCCACTATAACAGTATTTCCGACTTCCGTTATGCAGCCTTCACAGTGCCCTCATTGGTCCACATCCAAATTTTAACGCGAAGTACTTGTCCATCCGAAAGTGCTGCTATCCTGCGATATCCATGCAGTCGTTATAATAACCCGAGTTTTTGAAAAATTAAATAATGAATTATTTATGATTTATTATTTAACTTAAAAAAATTATTTTTTTAAAATAATT
>NC_029772.3:5793987-5797812 GCF_000817695.3 Arachis duranensis
TATATATAAGAAAGTTTCCAACGAAAACATTTGAGAACAAAAAGAAAAGAAACATGGCTTAATGCATATGTATATATGTATGACGATGACACATGTTCTCTTTCATTCTATTAAACCATGACACCTAATCTTATTATTAAGCAAATTCCCTTCTCTAATTATAAACTGATCTTGCCTGGTAAACAGGTCGGCCCCAACTCCTTGAAATTAGCCGAGCTGTGTGCTACCAGGTTGAACGCCTGTCCTTCGAGGTCCGATCTTCCTGTGTTCGTCGTGAATATGAGAGTGCGAGTAATACAGAGGAGGCGGAGTGTACCTGCAAAGGCACTCCAATGCTTAAGTCAGTAATGATATCCAGTTCAGAATGAATCTAAAAGATACTTTACCTTCTCTTTTATAGATATTTACTCGTCTGTTACGTCTTTGATGATTATTCGTCCGTTTCTGATGATTGGTTTCGTAACCGACTTTATCCCTGCCGTTTGAGGCGTTGGTTATAATAGTATTAATTTTGCCGAGTTATAGCTCATAAGGGCCGAATAATAACGGCAAATGACGAGTTATGATTCGTATTAATGGTGACCATATCACAGCCCCCAAGCTTAGCCTGAGGAAGATTTTAATGAAGCAGGTTGAGCTTTATTTTTATTTTTGATGAGTTATAACTCGGTTTGCGTGGGTTAGTGGATGAGCCCCCAGATCAACTTACTTCATTAAAAGATGGTTCAGTGTTTTAAATTTTTGGGTACGTGGGGAGTCGTGTCCGTTATTTTCTGATGAAAGAGAAAGAATGATGGTTGCATTTAAGTTTGTTGATTCCCAATGTTAGGTTTACTGTTTGATGTGGCTTTGGGAGTGGGGGTTATTTTCTATCCCTTTAGTTGCTTGGATTCCTTCAGATTTTTTGTGGGGTTTTGTTGGCTGTTTGATATATGCTTGCTTCTTTGAAGAATGAGTAAGAGAGGTATGAGTCTCCTTTTCTGTTTCTGATCCATTTCTGTGCTTTCTTCTTTTTTTCTTCTTCTTCCTTCTGTTATTCTGATACTGTCGTTTGAATTAATGGGTTTTGAAAAAGAGAAAAAGGATAAGGTGGATTGGTCTTATGATTGGGTAGGTGAAGATGTTAAATCACGGGTGTCACTTTTCTCTGATGAAGCGGCGGTGGGGGAGGTTGATGTGAATAGAATAGTGAGGGCGGGTTCCGGGGTGAAGGTGGAATTATTACCATGTAGTGTGGATGATAGGATTTATCACCGAGAGTTGGGGTTTGGTTTCTTTTACATGCATAGTTGTGTGCTTGAAGAGTTGCGGGTGAGGCTTCCGTTTACGGATTTTGAGTGTCAGATTCTTAAGCAACTCAACTGTGCTCCCTCACAACTTCATCCCAATGGGTGGGCTTTCCTAAGATCCTTTGAAGTTTTGATGGAATTTCTAGAGGAAGTGCCATCTGTTGCTTTATTCTTTTCTTTATTTCAAGCTAAAGGAGTGTGGAAGGGGGGGTGGGTGAACTTCAATAGTACTCCGGGCTTTGGAATCTTCAAACTTTACAAGTCTTCTTTTAAAGACTTCAAAGAGATGTATTTTAAGGTCAGGAGTTCGGAGGAGCAATTCCCGTTTTATATTGATGAAAATCTTGCCGAGAAGTTTCCTCTCTTTTGGTGCTCGGAGCCGCAAAATATACTCGGCCCAGAGGTGATATCGCCGAGGAATGAGTGTCTGATAGAGTATTTGGTGGAGAATGTTGATCGGAAAAATTTGATATCAATGTATGAGTTGCTGAAGTGGGAGGATGATAAAGGTGCTGTTGTAGAGTATTTAGGTGAGTTTCTAGGGTTTACATTAATGTCCATCTTTTTTTCTGAGAAGTTTAACACAAATTGTTTTTTGTAGGTGGGAAGTATCCAGGCGTTTCTGCTGCATCGTTAAGGACTCGGTTCAAGAGTAAGAATCTGGACAAGGAGGTATCTTCCTCAAATGTTGAGAAGGTTGTTGGGGCTGGCGAGGTTTCGCAGCCTCGTCAAGGGCGGAGGAAGGTGATTGTGAAGAAGAGAAAAAAGTCTGAACTTGTGGAGCTATCAGATGATTCTGATGAAAAAGAGTTAGCTGTCCCTCTGGAAGAGATACATGCCTTTATGGGGAATCAAAAAAGGCTTCACGAAATTTCTGAAGAGAGTGAGGCTTTTTCAGTGTGGGGAAAGGAGTATCCTTTCATGGCTGTTGTGGACGAGTATTGCCAATCGTCGGCTGATGTAACTCTTGCAAAGGAGGTCGGGGATATGGCTATTGGTCAATACATGCAGGTAGTAAGTTGTTGATTTTTCCTTATTTTTCATTTGGTAGTCTTATGAGTTTATTTTGTTCTATAGGTTGTTGGGTTGCGGCTTGCAAGTCTTGGGCGAAGTCAGGAGCTGAAATATAAGGGAGTTGCTGCGGAAAAGGGGGAGGTGTCTGTTTTGAAGGAGGAGCTGGTTAAATATAAGAAACTTGCTGCTGAGCTTCAAGGTCGTTTGACTGAGACTGAGAAGTTGCTGAAAGAGACTAAGGAAAATTATTCTAAGGATGTTGAGGATTTGAAGAAAAAGGAAAGCGATCTAGTGAACGTGCAAAGTCGTCTGATTGAGGTGACCGCTCAGTTTAAGGATATGGAGAAAAAGAAGGGGGATGAGATTTTGGATTCATTTGTTGAAGGTTTCGAAAGGGCAAGGTTGCAAGTGAAGTTTTTGGTTCCGGATGCCGATTGGTGCGCGAAATTGTGAACAATACTTTTTCACAACTCTCATAATCCCCGGTTATGAACCCCAAAAACTTGGTAGCTCAATACCATGGCATTACACAACTTCGCACAACTAACCAGCAAGTGCACTAGGTCGTCCAAGTAATAAACCTTACGCGAGTAAGGGTCGATCCCACGGAGATTGTTAGTATTGAAGCAAGCTATGGTCATCTTGTAAATCTTAGTCAGGCAAACTCAAATGGTAATGGTGATGAACGAAAATAACAAAAAGGTAAAGATAGAGATACTTATGTAATTCATTGGTAGGAACTTCAGATAAGCGCATGAAGATGCCTTCCCTTCCGTCTCTCTGCTTTCCTACTTTCTTCATCCAATCCTTCTTATTCCTTTCCATGGCAAGCTTGTGTAGGGTTTCACCATTGTCAATGGCTACCTCCCATCCTCTCAGTGAAAACGATTGCATATGCTCTGTCACAGCACGCGGAATTCAGCTGTCGGTTCTCGGTCAGGCCGGAATAGAATCCATCGATTCTTTTGCGTCTGTCACTAACGCCCCGCCTGCTAGGAGTTTGAAGCACATCACAGTCATTCAATCATTGAATCCTACTCAGAATACCACAGACAAGGTTAGACCTTCCGGATTCTCTTGAATGCCGCCATCAGTTCTTGCCTATACCACGAAGACTCTGATCTCACGGAATGGTTGGCTCGTTTGTCAGACGAGCACTCGGTTGTCAGGCGATCAACCATGCATCGTGCAATCAGAAATCCAAGAGATATTCACTAAAGCCTTGATCGCTTGTAGAACAAGAGTGGTTGTCAGTCACCTTGTTCATGGGTGAGAATGATGATGAGTGTCACGGATCATCACATTCATCAAGTTGAAGAACAAGTGATATCTTAGAACAAGAACAAGAGGAATTGAATGGAAGAACAATAGTAATTGCACTAATACTCGAGGTACAGCAGAGCTCCACACCTTAATCTATGGTGTGTAGAAACTCCACCATTGAAAATACATAAGAACAAAGTCTAGGAATGGCCGAATGGCCAGCCTCCCAATAATCTAAGAACTAGATGTCCAAAGATGA
>NC_029772.3:5800171-5800640 GCF_000817695.3 Arachis duranensis
TGGTCTTGATGCACCCTTGAGATGAATCTCTCCATCTCCCATGACTCGGAGGTGGAAGCTTTTGCCTTCCCTTTCCTCTTTCTAGAGGTTTCTCCGGCCTTGGATGCCATAAATGGTTATGGAAAAACAAAAAGCAAGGCTTTTACCACACCAAACTTAAAATGTTTGCTCGTCCTCGAGCAAAATAAGAAAGAAGAGAGTAGAAGAAGAAGAAATGAGGAGAAAGGGAATGGCTTTGTATTCGGCCAAAGGGGAGAGAGATGGTGTTTAAGGTGTGTGAAAAAGAAGGAGTGAAGGAGGGTTTATATAGGAGAGGGGGAGAGGGATGTTCGGCCATTTGAGGGTGGATTTGGGTGGGAAAGTGGTTTGAATTTGAATGGTGGGGTAGGAGGGGTTTTATGAAGGATGGATGTGAGTTGTGAAGAGAAAGATGGGATTTGATAGGTGAAGGGTTTTTGGGGAAGAGGTA
>NC_029772.3:5800832-5801237 GCF_000817695.3 Arachis duranensis
GTTAAACGCCGGGCTGGTGCCCATTTCTGGCGTTTAACGCCAGCTTCTTGCCCATTTCTGGCGTTTAACGCCAGTCTGGTGTCCCTTTCTGGCGTTAAACGCCAAGAATGGTGCCAGACTGGGCGTTAAACGCCCAACAGCTAACCTCACTGGCGTTTAAACGCCAGTGGGTGCGTCCTCCAGGGTGTGCTGTTTTTCTTCCTGTTTTTCATTCTGTTTTTGCTTTTTTTATTGATTTTGTGACTTCTCATGATCATCAACCTACAGAAAACATAAAATAACACAGGAAAAATAGATAAATATAACATTGGCTTGCCTCCCAACAAGCGGTTCTTTAATGTCAGTAGCTTGACAGTGGGCTCTCATGGAGCCTCACAGATACTCAGAGCAATGTTGGAACCTCCC
>NC_029772.3:5804538-5805442 GCF_000817695.3 Arachis duranensis
GCCATGTCTAGTGTTTTGGACCGAAGCTTTCTTTGAGAGCTTGGCTGGCTGTGAAGCCATGTCTAATTCCTGGACCGGAGTCTTAGACTAGCATTGCACTGATTCCTGGAATTCTCATTAAGAATTTTGATATCTTCTTCCTTTTAATTTTCGAAAAACACAAAAAAAATTACAAAATTATAAAATTCAAAAATATTTCTTGTTTGAGTCTAGTTTCATCATAAGTTTGGTGTCAATTGCATGCATTCATATGTCTAAGTGATCTTCAAGTTGTTCTTGATGATTTCTTTGTTTTGATCTTTGAATTCTATTGACTTGAGTGTTTTATTATATGCATTCTCATTTTGTTAGTGTCAATGGTATACAAACTGCTAAGTTTGGTGTCTTGCATGCATTATTATTTGATTTTAGTTGCATTTTAATTATTCCTTATTATTAAAAATCCAAAAATACTTTTAATTTGTGTCTTTTCAAGTCAATTATACAGAGAATTGAAGATTCAGAACATACTGCAGAGGAATCACACAGAAAAAGCTGGGCATTCAAAAATGCCCAGTGAAGAAGACAGACTGGCGTTTAAACGCCAGCCAGGGTGCCTAGCTGGGCGTTTAACGCCCAAAAGGGTGTAGTTTTGGGCGTTAAACGCCAGAATGTGCACCATTCTGGGCGTTTAACGCCAGGATGGCAAAGGGGGAAGATTTTGTTTTCAAAATCAATTTTTTTTCAAGTTTTCAAAGTTTTTCAAAATCAGATCTTTTTCAAATCAATTTCCCAATCAAATCTTTTTCAAAAACCAATTTCTTTCCATTTTTAAAGATACTTACTATCAATTAATGATTTGATTCAACATTTTAAGTATGTTACCTTTTCTGTTGAGAAAGGTTTAATGTTTGAATCATATCTT
>NC_029772.3:5819879-5820267 GCF_000817695.3 Arachis duranensis
CTTTGCTCACCAAAGAACTGGATGACTTGTCTAGGCAGCAATTGCCTCAAAAGAGGCAGGATCCTGGGAAGTTTTCTATACCTTGTACCATTGGCACCATGACCTTCAAGAAGATCTTGTGTGACTTAGGGTCAAGTGTGAACCTCATGCCCCTCTCTGTAATGGAGAAATTAGGGATCTTTGAGGTGCAAGCTGCAAAAATCTCACTAGAGATGGCAGACAACTCAAGATAACAAGCCTATGGACTTGTAGAGGATGTTCTGGTTAAAGTGGAAGACCATTACATCCCTACTGATTTCATAGTCCTAGAGACTGAGAAATGCATGGATGAATCCATCATCCTTGGCAGACCCTTCCTAGCCACAGCAAAGGCTGTGATTGATGTTGA
>NC_029772.3:5820628-5821756 GCF_000817695.3 Arachis duranensis
TATAATTAATTATTTTCTTTTGTTATTTTATCTTTTTTGTAGGTTGATGATCATAAGAAGTCACAAAAATAATGAAAAAAGTAAAAACAGAATGAAAAACAGGAAGAAAAACAGCACACCCTGGAGGAAGATGCTGCTGGCGTTCAAATGCCAGTAAGCCTAGCAGTTGGGCGTTTAACGCCCAGTCTGGCACCATTCTGGGCGTTTAACGCCAGAAAGGGGCACCAGACTGGCGTTAAACGCCAGGAAAGGGCAAGAACCTGGCATTAAACACCAGGAATGGGCACCAGCCCGGCGTTTAACGCCAGAAGTGGCTCAAAACGTGGATTTTGATGCCATTTGGTGCAAGGATGCCTTTTCCTTGACACCACAGGATCTGTGGACCCCACAGGACCCTACCATCACTCTCTCTCTTCTTTTCCCATTCACCAATCACCTCAACACCTCTTCCCCAAAAACCCTTCACCTATCAAATCCCATCTTTCTCTTCACCACTCACATCCATCCTTCATAAATTCCCACCAACCTCACCCTTCAAATTCAAACCACTTTCCCTCCCAAACCCACCCATAATGGCCGAACCTTTCCACCCCTCTCTCCTATATATACCCTTCTTCATCCCTTCATTTTCACACAACCTTTCCACCCCTCTCTCCTATATATACCCTTCTTCATCCCTTCATTTTCACACAACCTAAACACCACTTCTCCCCCTCTTTGGCCGAATACACCACCATCTCCCTCTTTCTCATTTCTTCTTCTTCTTCTACTCTCTTCTTTCTTCTTTTGCTCGAGGACGAGCAAACATTTTAAGTTTGGTGTGGTAAAATCATTGCTTTTTGTTTTTCCATAACCATTTATGGCATCCAAGGCCAGAGAAACCTCTAGAAAGAGGAAAGGGAAGGCAAAAGCTTCCACCTCCGGGTCATGGGAGATGGAGAGATTCATCTCAAGGGTGCATCAAGACTATTTCTATGAAGTTGTGGCCTTGAAGAAGGTGATCCCCGAGGTCCCTTTTTCACTCAAAAAGGGTGAATATCCGGAGATCCGAAATGAGATTCAAAGAAGAGGTTGGGAAGTTCTTACCAACCCCATTCAACAAGTCGGAATCTTGATGGTTCAAGAGTT
>NC_029772.3:5822179-5822633 GCF_000817695.3 Arachis duranensis
AGCCGCCATTACTAAGGTGGACCCGTTCCTTGATTTCCTTGTTCTTTATTCTTCTGTTTTTCGAATTTTATGCTTATGTTTATCCATGTTTGTGTATTGTGATCATTAGTGTCTTAGTGTCTATGCCTTAAAGTTATGAATGTCCTATGAATCCATCACCTTTCTTGAATAAAATTGTGCTTAATTGAAAAAGGAAGAATTGCATGAATTTTGAATTTTATAACAGTTAATTATTTTGATGTGGTGGCAATATTTTTGTCTTCGGAATGTATGCTTAAACAGTGCATATGTATCTTGAATTTGTGGTTCATGAATGTTGGCTCTTGAAAGAATGATGAAAAAGGAGACATGTTAATGAGGATCTGAAAAATCATTAAAATGATTCTTGAAGCAAGAAAAAGCATTACTATTCAGAAAAAAGAAAGAGAAAAATCGAAAAAAAAAAGAAAAAAAA
>NC_029772.3:5824668-5825195 GCF_000817695.3 Arachis duranensis
TTGAGCTACCACGTTTTTGGAGCCATTACCGGGGATTATGAGAGTTGTGAAAAAGTATTGTTCACAATTTCGCGCACCACGTTCACTGCCTCTTCTTCATCCCAGAGTTCGGCCATGTTGATGGCCTTGCACTCTCCTTTTGGATTTTCTTCTGTATTGCTTGGGAGAGTACTAGGAGGGAGTTCAGTAATTTTCTTGCTCAGCTGACCCACTTGTCCTTCCAAATTTCTGATGGAGGACCTTGTTTCAGTCATGAAACTTTGAGTGGTTTTGATTAGATCAGAGACCATGGTTGCTAAGTCAGAGTTATTCTGCTTAGAACTCTCTGTCTGTTGCTGAGAAGATGATGGAAAAGGTTTGCTATTGCTAAATCTGTTTCTTCCACCATTATTATTGTTGAAACCTTGTTGAGGTCTCTGTTGATCTTTCCATGAAAGATTTGGATGATTCCTCCATGAAGGATTATAGGTGTTTCCATAGGGTTCTCCCATGTAATTCACCTCTTCTATTGAAGGGTTCTCAGGATT
>NC_029772.3:5825211-5825479 GCF_000817695.3 Arachis duranensis
CTATTGAAGGGTTCTCAGGATCATAAGCTTCTTCCTCAGATGAAGCTTCCTTAGTACTGCTTGGTGCATTTTGCATTCCAGCCAGACTTTGAGAAATCATATTAACTTGTTGAGTCAATATTTTGTTCTGAGCCAGTATGGCATTCAGAGTGTCAATCTCAAGAACTCCTTTCTTCTGACTAGTCCCATTGTTCACAGGATTTCTTTCAGAAGTGTACATGAATTGATTATTTGCAACCATTTCAATCAGTTCTTGAGCCTCAGTTGG
>NC_029772.3:5825753-5825983 GCF_000817695.3 Arachis duranensis
AAAGAACTTTGCCAAGAAGGCATTGACTAGCTTTTCCCAAGAGTCCAGGCTTTCTTTAGGTTGAGAGTCCAACCATGTTCTCGCTCTGTCTCTTACAGCAAAAGGGAATAGCATTAGTCTGTAAACCTCAGGGTCTACCCCATTAGTCTTGACAGTGTCACAGATTTGCAAGAACTCAGCTAAAAACTAATGAGGATCTTCCAATGGAAGTCCATGGAACTTGCAATTCT
>NC_029772.3:5826206-5826736 GCF_000817695.3 Arachis duranensis
TTAGGTCCTCTACAGAGAGTTGTGCCTTAGCTTCTCTTAGCTTTCGCTTCAAGGTCCTTTCAGGTTCAGGATCAGCCTCAACAAGAATGCTTTTGTCTCTTCTCCTGCTCATAAGAAAGAGAAGGGAACAAGAAAATGTGGAATCCTCTATGTCACAGTATAGAGGTTCCTTTAGGTGTCAGAGGAAAAGAAGAGTAGAAGACAGAAGTAGAAAATTCGAACTTATCAGAGAAAATGGAGTTCGAATTTTGCATTAAGGGATAGTGTTAGTCCATAAATAGAAGGATGTAAGAAGAAGGGAGGTGATTTTCGAAAATTAAGTCAAAGATTTTGAAAACATTTTTGAAAGGCATTACTTAATTTTCGAAAATGAAAGTGGAAAAGAAATCAAGTGATTTTTGAAAAAGATTTTGAAGTTAGAAATCAAAAAGATTTGATTGAAAACTATTTTGAAAAAGATGTGGTTAAGAAGATATGATTGTTTTTTTAAAAAAAATGTGATTGAGAAGATATGATTTGAAAAACATTTT
>NC_029772.3:5827009-5827788 GCF_000817695.3 Arachis duranensis
TTGATTTGAAAACAAAATCTTCCCTTCTAACCATCCTGGCGTTAAACGCCCAGAATGGTGCACATTCTGGCGTTTAACGCCCAAAATACTACCCTTTTGGGCGTTAAACGCCCAACCAGGTACCCTGACTCGCGTTTAAACGCCAGTCTGTCCTTCTTCACTGGGCGTTTTGAACGCCCAGCTTTTTTTGTATAATTCCTCTGCTGTATGTTCTGAATCTTCAATTCTCTGTATCATTGACTTGAGAAGACACAAATTAAAAATATTTTTGGATTTTTTTTAATAATAATGAAAAATCAAAATGCAACAAGAATTAAATAATAATGCATGCAAGACACCAAACTTAGCAGTTTGTATACTACTGACACTAACAACATGAGAATGCATATGAGACACACAAAACACTCAAGTCAATTGAATTTAAAGATCAGAGCACGAAAATTATCAAGAATTACTTGAGAATCCTTAAGACACATGAATGAATGCATGCAATTGACACTAAACTTAAGATGAGACACTAGACTTAAACAAGAAATTTTTGGATTTTATGATTTTTGTAATTTTTTTGTGTTTTTTCGAAAATTAAGTGGAAAAAGATATCAAAATTCTTGATGATAATTCCAGGAATCAGTGCAATGCTAGTCTAAGACTCCGGTCCAGGAATTAGACATGGCTTCACAGCCAGCCAAGCTTTCAAAGAAAGCTTCGGTCCAAAACACTAGACATGGCCAAAGGCCAGCCAAGCCTTAGCAGATCACTGCTCCAAAAGCAAGATTGAT
>NC_029772.3:5829219-5852862 GCF_000817695.3 Arachis duranensis
GCGTTTAACGCTGGGATTTCTGAGGGTGACTTTGAACGCCGGTTTGGGCCATCAAATCTTGGGCAAAGTATGGACTATCATATATTGCTGGAAAGCCCAGGATGTCTACTTTCCAACGCCGTTGAGAGCGCGCCAATTGGGCTTCTGTAGCTCCAGAAAATCCACTTCGAGTGCAGGGAGGTCAGAATCCAACAGCATCTGCAGTCCTTTTTGGTCTCTGAATCAGATTTTTGCTCAGGTCCCTCAATTTCAGCCAGAAAATACCTGAAATCACAGAAAAACACACAAACTCATAGTAAAGTCCAGAAAAGTGAATTTTAACTAAAAACTAATAAAAATATACTAAAAACTAACTATATCATACCAAAAACATACTAAAAATAATGCCAAAAAGCATACAAATTATCCGCTCATCACCGATCTTTCTGGCATGGACCCTGGGAAGATTGTTCGAGATGGTCAGCTTGTTGAAGATGATGGGGATGCAGAAGACGAGGCTGATAATATTTAGGGTTTTAGGAAAAAAAGTTCTTTTGAATTTGTTTTACATATGTTTGGTTTGAATATTTATTGTTCGTTGATAACAGTATGGCTGTTGTTTTTTGAACTTGTTTTGAAGTGACTTGTTTGAATGTCTGTTTTGTTGCTTTTTATAAAAGCTGTTTTGTGATAGTTCGGATTTTTTCCGAGTTTATTGGTTTTGTGGTTTGGGTATGTTATTTGATTTGTAGCTTAGACGAGTAGTGGTATTTGTCCGAGCTGTATTGACAGATTGATAAGATCGATTTGATAGAGTAGCAAAGATAAGACATTGTTCGTCTTATTTATATTCGGAGGTCTTTTGAACCTTTTACATACAAAGGTGCAGGTAGGCTGGCCTCGTTAAAACCTCTCCAAGCAAAACCCTTTGGGATAAAATCTTGGTAGTAGGAAAAAGAGTACCAGCCTGTCCCTGTCTTTTAACTATAATACTTCTTTAAGGAAGACACGTTCCATGTATTAGGCAAGAGTTTACCATCTAGTGATTCTAGCTTGTATGCTCCTTGTCCGAGTGCTTCGGATACTCGGTATGGGCCGTCCCAATTAGCGGCTAGCTTTCCATGTGTTGGTGGCTTCCGAGCAGTTTCTATTTTGCGGAGGACTAAGTCTCCTTTAGCGAATGATCTGTTTCTGACCGACTTGTTGTATTGACGAGCTATGGCTTGTTGCGCTGTACGTTGCTTCAAGGCGGCGATGTCTCTAACTTCTTCGATGATGTCGAGCTCGGATCTCCGAGCTTCGTCTTGATTATCGATATATGTTCGGATGGATTGCTGGGAGATTTCCAGAGGGATCATGGCTTCCGATCCATAAACCAGTCTGAATGGCGTTTCCTTTGTTGATGTTTGTGGGGTGGTGTTGTATCCCCAGAGTACCTCGGGAATTAATTCGGCCCATAGTCCTTTGGCGTCATCGAGCTTTTTCTTTAGTGCATGCAGGATGACCTTGTTTGCGACTTCAGCTAGTCCGTTTGCTTGAGGATGCTCAACAGAGGCAAAGTGTTGTTTTATTTTGAGATTCTGCAAAAAAGATTGAAATTTCTGATCGGCGAACTGGCGGCCGTTGTCAGTTGTGATATGTTGAGGTATGCCGAAACGGCAAATAATGTTTTTCCATATGAATGAAATTATTTGTTGTGATGTTATTTTTGCTAAGGGTTGGGCTTCAACCCATTTGGAGAAATAGTCAATTCCGACAATAAGAAACTTTACCTGGCCCGGTGCCGTAGGAAACGGTCCGAGTATATCCAAACCCCACTGGTTAAATGGCCAGCTGATATCTGAATGATGCATTTTCTCGACAGGGATGTGTATCAGTGGTGCGTGTCTTTGGCATTTGTTGCAAGATCTTATTTTCTGTTGGCTGTCGTGTTTCAAAGTTGGCCAGAAAAATCCGGCTCGGAGGATTTTTGATGCTAGGCTTCGAGCCCCTGTGTGCGTGCCACAGATTCCTTCATGTGCTTCTGCTAATGCTATGTCTGCCTCTGACTTGTTGAGGCATTTGAGTAGAGGGCGAGTATATCCTCGGCGATACAACGTTCCATTGAGTATTGTGAAGGAAGATGCTTGCCGTCGGAACTTTTTATCGCTCTTGACCCCTTCTGGCATGTTACCTGTTTGTAAATAGTATATAAAGTCGTTCCTCCAATCTGTTTCCTGTGAAGCACTTAACACAGTTGTTAGAGTAACAGTGGGTGATGTTATTGTGAACTGTTGTAATGTGGATAGATCGGATTGTGTAATGCCGAGCTTAGATAAGATATCCGCTCTTTGATTTTGTTCGCGTGGTATATGCTCTATTTCAAATTTGAAAAATTTTTTTGTTAACTTTTTTACTAATAACAAGTATTTAGAGAGTAGGGGATCTTTTACCTGAAAAAGGTCATTTACCTGCTGTACGACTAACAATGAATCACAGTATACCTTGATCGCCGAGATCTGAAGATCTAAACAGAGTCGTAGTCCGGCGAGTAGTGCTTCATACTCGGATTGGTTGTTGCTCGCTTTGAAAGCGAGGTGTATCGAGTGTTCCAATATGAATCCATCGTCGGCTTCTAGACGAATTCCTGCCCCACAACCTTCATTATTTGAAGAGCCGTCCACATACAAGATCCATTGTTTTGCGTGGTCCTCTTCTGATGGTATTGTAAGTTCGGCAAGGAAATCCGCGAGGAATTGTGACTTGATCGGTCCTCGAGGTTGGTATCTGATGTCGAATTCAGATAGTTCGACTGCCCATTTTATGAGTCGACCTGCAATTTCAGGTTTGTGTAATACTTGTCTTAGTGGGTGATCGGTTCTGACGTGAATAATGTGGCTCTGGAAGTAAGGTCGGAGACGTCGTGCCGAGAATATTAGTGCTAGTGCGAGCTTCTCAATCCTTGGATAGTTGAGTTCGGCGTGCTGGAGGGTCTTACTGACGAAGTATACTGGATGCTGAACTTTTTTTCTTTCTGTAACAAGGGCCGAGCTTATCGCCCAATCAGTAACTGATAGATATAGAAATAAATCCTCCCCTTGTAGGGGTTTTTGTAAAATCGGTGGTTGTGAGAGGGTTGTTTTTAATTTTGAAAATGCCTTCTCACAATCGTCGTTCCATTCGAATTTATTTTTCTTTTTAATTGTTTGGAAAAAAGGAATAGAGATTGAGGCGAGGCAAGGAACAAATCTGGAAAGGGCAGCGAGTCGTCCTGTGAGGCGCTGAACTTCTTTTATTATTTTAGGGCTGGTCATGTCCAGCACTGCTCGGCATTTGTCTGGATTTGCCTCTATTCCCTTGCATGTTAGTAGAAAACCCAAAAACTTACCCCCTTGAACTGCGAATGCACATTTCTCGGGATTGAGACGCATGTTGTATTGGCGGACTTGGCCGAATATTTCGGTAAGGTCGCTGATGTGATCATCTCCGACTTTTGTTTTGGCGACCATATCGTCGACATAAACTTCGATATTCCTGCCGATTTGTTTGGCGAACACCTTGTCCATAAGGCGTTGGTAAGTTGCACCTGCGTTCTTTAGTCCAAATGGCATAACTTTATAACAATAGTTACCGAAATCGGTGATAAAAGCTATTTTATTTTGATCAGAGGGATGCATCATTATTTGGTTATACCCTGAATATGCATCCATAAAACTTAGAGTAGCGTAGCCTGATGCATTGTCTACTAAAGAGTCTATGGATGGCAGAGGGTAAGAATCTTTTGCGCATGCTTTGTTTAAATCAGTGAAATCGACGCACATGCGCCACTTACCGTTTTGTTTTCTTACCATTACCACATTGGCTAACCAGGTGGTGAATCTGATCTCTTTGATAAATTCGGCGTTGATGAGCTTTTGTGTTTCTTCCAGTGACGCTCTCTTTTTTTCTTCGCCGAGTTTGCGTTTCTTCTGTTGTACTGGTCGGATTGCCGAGTTTATAGCTAGTCTATGACTGATGATCTGTGGGTCGATTCCGGGCATGTCTGATGGTGTCCATGCGAAAAGGTCGGCGTGTTGTTGTAGGAAGGTTGTTATAGCCTGAAACTCGGATGCATTGAGTGAGGTACCTACATATGTGAATTTATTAGGGTCATTGTTGAAATACACTTTCTGTAGGTCATCAGAGGGTTTTGGGCGATCGAGGAAATCAGCTCTTGGGTCAAGTTCGGCTAGTGTGTCCTCCTTTTGGTTTAGGCCGACGTTGTTGACCTGTTGCGTTGAGCGATTTTGGAATTTCATGCTGATGTTGTAGCATTGTCTTGCCTCTTTATGGTCTCCATGGATTGTAACAACCTGGTGGTCCTGTAGTGGGAACTTGACACAGAGATGAACTGTAGATACAATGGCGCCGAACTTATTTAAAAAAGGTCGGCCAAGGATAAGGTTATATGGACTGAAACAGTCAACTACTAAATATTGAATATCATTAGTTTTTGATAGAGGTTGCTCACCCAGTGTGGTTTGTAACCACACTGACCCGAGGACTGGAACCCGTTCTCCTGAGAAGCCGACCAAGTCTCCTCCTGTGGATTGTAGCGTGTTGTCGCTGAGCTTCATCTTTTGAAATGTGGAGTAAAACAGAACGTCGGCACTGCTCCCGGGATCTAAGAGTACTTTCTTCACTAATAGATCTCCTAGCTGAAGGGTGATTACCACAGGGTCATCCAAATTTTGTATGTTGGAGTTGAAGTCGGCATGTGTGAAAGTGACTTCTGGTTGTGGATTAGAGATTGTGACATTTTGTTTCGGTCCGTCTGCTGAGTATATCGTTCTAAACGACCTTTTCCTTGCCGAGTTTGAGTATCCTCCACTTGCGTATCCTCCTGAAATGCAATTAATTATACCTCGTGGTCTTTCATATTGGCCTGAAGACGCCTTTTCTTTTCCTCGGTGTTGTTCAGAGAGGTCGGTTGTTGTGGAATTAGGGCCGCGCTTTTGGATGTGACCACCAATGTATTTGTCAAGGTGCCCTTGTCGTGCCAGTTGTTCTAGAAGATCTTTGGCGACTACACAATCATCGGTATTGTGCCCGTGTTTCTGGTGGAAAGTGTAGTACTTTGATTTGTCCACGTTCTTTGCGTCTTGGTATGTGCCGGCTTTTCTTGGTGGCTTGATTAGTTTGGAGTTCAAGATTTCCTTGATTATGTCTTCCCTCTTGGTGTTAAACTGTGTATAAGAATCGAATCGAGGTGTTAGTTTAAAACTTTTCTTAAGGGACGAGCTCTTATCTTCTTCACGGAAATGTGACTTGTCGGATTTCCGAGCTTGTCTGAGCTCCTCAATGTCAATTTGCTCCTTTGCTTTCTCTCGAAATTCTGCTAGAGTCTTCGGTTTGCCACTGCGATCGTCTCCTGGAACTTCCCGGGTCGGAGGCTGCTTTTAATTGCGTGCAGATGGACCTCGGGGTGGAGATCTGGTATGCTGATTGCGACCTTGGTGAAGCGAGTCATATAGTCCTTTAAGCTTTTGTTTGGACCTTGCTTGATAGTGTTCAGGTAATCGAAGTCGTGCAAATATATTGCGGATCCGGCGAAATGTTCTTCAAATAACTTCGCCAACTGATGAAAGCGGGAAATGGAACCTACAGGCAAAGCACACAACCAATCAAGTGCAGGACCGTCTAAATAATTCGGAAAACAACGACATAAAACTGTATCTGATGCACCATTGACGATCATTATTGATCGGAATTTCTTTACGAATTTCTTCGGGTCACCGAGTCCATCATAAGGCGTGAGGGTCAACGGCAGGGTGAACCTCTTTGGTAATTCGAAACTCATTACTTCTTCTGTAAAAGGGCCTACAGAGTCCTCAGACTCTTCTTTCTCGTCTTCTGGCTGCTGCTCTTCGTGTCGAGCGGTTTCTGAAACATGGGTCGGTTGGGATTGATGCTCCTCGTCCTCCGCCTGACGAGCATCGTTGTGTTCTATCCGATCATGATTTAGTTCGGCAATTTGAGCAGCCATTATTTGGTTCTCGTCAGCCATCCGTTGATTAGCTTGTTGCAGCTCAGCTACCATTCGCATGAGTTCGGACAGTGAAGGAGGCGGTACATCAGCCATGGATGCAGATGGAAGCGATGGGACCAAAAGAAAAAATATGATTTCCTCGGCCCCACGGTGGGCGCCAATTGATCTTGCCTGGTAAACAGGTCGGCCCCAACTCCTTGAAATTAGCTGAGCTGTGTGCTACCAGGTTGAACGCCTGTCCTTCGAGGTCCGATCTTCCTGTGTTCGTCGTGAATATGAGAGTGCGAGTAATACAGAGGAGGCGGAGTGTACCTGCAAAGGCACTCCAATGCTTAAGTCAGTAATGATATCCAGTTCAGAATGAATCAAAAAGATACTTTACCTTCTCTTTTATAGATATTTACTCGTCCGTTACGTCTTTGATGATTATTCTTCCGTTTCTGATGATTGGTTTCGTAACCGACTTTATCCCTGCCGTTTGAGGCGTTGGTTATAATAGTATTAATTTTGCCGAGTTATAGCTCATAAGGGCCGAATAATAACGACAAATGACGAGTTATGATTCGTATTAATAGTGACCATATCATAAACCACTGTCAGCTACCTCATTAGCTAAACTTACTATTCTTAATTTCATTCCTTTGTGCCGAACCATTAAAGAAAGAAAAAGAAAGGAAATGTGAATCAAATTAAACCTATGGCACCTTAATTAGGATTATTATTCAATGAATAATTTTCTTGGTTCCTTTCATCACCGAACTCAGAAGAAAGAAATAAGAAAAGGAGAGACCACATGCTTGCATGAAGAAATCGTGATCCACACAAAAAAAATTGGTTTTGATTTCTTGAGATTGGTAACTTCAATAAAAAATTTAATCTGATAAAAGTATTTATATTTTTTTCTCTACACGATGATGTTACTTTTGTTTGGTAGAAGCCAACAGTGACGTAGCTCCTCTTTCCTTTAAATTTGGCTAATTGGAGTTTTAGGAGACACAGACAATTTTTGACATTTTTTCCTTCAGCAGCTCGGTTAGAAAGCTTCTCCAGAATTTTTGTTGATTCTAATTTTATATGGAAGTATAGTTTTTTTTAATTATAAATTTTTAATTCATGAATACTCAAAAGCTTAATGAGTAATTACAAATAATTTATGATTGCCTGAAATGGTTGAATGACGAATTTGTGTTGAATTTGTGACTGTGAAAATAATTGAATTTGATGAATATGTGTTTTTGATTTTTTGAATGTTTGAGAATGCTAAAGATTCTGATTTATAGCTGATTGTGATGAGAATTGTCGAAACTGTGGCTATAAATAAATTATGTGTATGTTTTGGTAAAATGATATAAAAATTGAGAATAATGTATGGATTGAGATAAGTTAAGGAATGATAAAAATGAGGGAGCCGTGAAGGTGGTGAAGTATATTTTAAAGAGAAGTTATGCTAAGTTCTTGTAAAAATATATGGAAAAGTGATTTTATTTTGGAAACCTGATTTACAAGTTTATTTTGAGAAATAATTCTATGTTAGAAAAAAAATTAGTTTATATATTTACTCATAATTGAGAAAAAGATTTTTGTATTAAAAAATAATTTATTGAAAGTGATCTTTAATAATTAAAAATGGATTTATAATTTTAAATTTGATTTCTTTAAATTATTAAGAAGGATTTTTGAGAATTGAAGATAGTTTAGTAGGGATCCTTTAAGGGTGGCAAAATCCAAATTTTAGAGGAAATACTGTAAAAACTTTTATAAAACTTCGAGGCTTGTTTAAAGCATTATTTAAAAGAAATTTTGATTTAAGAATCGTATTAATGGATTTTGATTTATTAAGAAAAGATTCTTGTTTTCAGTTCAATTTATTAAAAAAATATAATATTCTAAGTTCAATTTATTGAAAAAAGATTTTGTTTTAAGTTAAGAATTTGAGTTTGATTTATTAAGAAAGTGACTTTTATCTTGATCAAAAGTTAAAGAAGTTTGGATATTTAGAAATTAAAGGTTTTGATGCTAAAACTGAAAGTATACCTATGAAGTGATGTGGAGGTAAGAGTAATTGATTATTTGGTAATACGGAGGTATATATAATTAAGCGGTGATGCGGATATACGTTTAATAATATAAGTAATGCGGAGGTATGTGTATGTAATTAGTGATGTGGAAGCATAATAAAGAAGAATAAAATGAGAAGTCATGTATGAAAGAGATAGCCTAAAATTGTTAATGCGGGAATGTCCGCCTAACTGATAGCATATTGTATGTTGAACAGGTCTTTGTGCCAAATTGCTAATGCGAAAGTACCCGCCTAACTGATAACTTGAGGTTGCTAATGCGGGAATGTTCGCTTAACTGATAGCCTGTTTCTATCATGATGATAATTGTGCCTAACTGACATGGTAAAGAAATCATATTCGGAGTTCGCCCCGAGTAACGTCAGATTGTAGGTAGACAACCGACGCGTGAGCTCATGCCCTGCTTATGACAGACATGCATCATATTGTTTGCGCATTTGCATTTTGGTTGTGTTTTGCTTGTTGTATTTTCTCTGTGATTGTGCTGGTTGTCTTATTCTGCCTTGCTTGTGTGTTCAATTGAATATCTGGTACTATTGATTTATGTATTGAAGTAATTAAGAATTAATGTTGTAAATGAGTTTTATTTTAAGTTCAAAAATTTTAAAGAAAGCAATTAATTGTCTAAAGTAAAATTTAAAAGTATTTTCAAAGACTTGATAAAAGAATAGTTTTATCGAGTAAAGTCAATTATTTGCATTTCGTTCATTATTTTTAAAAGTCAATTATTCGCATTTCGTTCATTATTTTTACGGCATTCACTTTTCTTATTGAGTACATGTGAGGACGATGTTCTCACCCCTACAGATTTCTCTTTCAGCAACAAGTTCAGGAATCATTGACACGGAGGCGCGACTGAACATCAGAGCTTTATGTATATATGCATCCGTATTTTTTGTATTTGGTTTAATCTTAAACTTTTTTCTCGCTATTTATTGTCTTTAATTTTTTTTAGAGGGTTACGAATTGTATTTGAAAATTTTGGAATAAGTCTATGTAAATAATGTTATGTGAATATATATGTTTTTGTGATTAAGAGGTTTAAAGTAAAGACCTTTCGTTTTTTTTTATTAAAATTCTGATTCGTATTCGCGAAAACTCAATATTAAATAAAGATAGTATAAAATAAAAAATGTATTATATTATGAGGTGCTAAAAGTTAGGATGTTACATTATGATATCAGAGCAGTTCAGTTCATTCCTGTTAGAGCCTTGGGAATAGACTGACTATACGTCACTGCATACTCTGAGTGTTTGTCATGCAGTAGGACTTGTCCTAATGACAAGAGTTTGAGTCTCAAATGCATGACTGTCTATTAATTAATGCTGTTAGTCGACCGTTGCATACCTTATAATATCAAGTCTGGCCAACTTAATACTGATGATTTGTGTATACGAAAACACTAATGGATTGTCATAAATGAAGTAGAATTAATAGGTGATGCGAATCATGAAGTTACATTTTAAGGATTAAATTCAATTCGGTGTATACTCTCTATTCGTGATATGTGACTTGATGCCACCTCTTCTTTCAATATTTTTATTGGAATTCTTTGTTTTGGATTTCCCTTCTTAAGATGTGATTTGATTACTTTTTTCATCCATATCTTATTATTTCTGTATATCTTTGTTTGCCTATAAATTTAATTGCCTACCTGACTTCATCGCACATTCATCATCACAATGTACTTTTCTTTAATAATATGAACATGTTAATGAATTTAGGACGATGATTATAAACTAGGGCATGCCCTTGATTAAATTCTCAATCTCATAGGTAAATTTGACATAATTCTATGAATGCGAGAGAAGGAAAAGCAAAGAACATATGCTTATATCAAAATTGTGTAGCAGGATTCTTTTATAGAATAGGGAAATCAAAGTTCTAGCCATATGTATATTCTTTCATTCTCATATACACCAAGTATCCTCAACTCTCCTTTACCAAATAGAAAGTTAAAGAGGATTCTTGTTCCCAAGACTAAGAAGTTACACCAATCTAATATTTATATGGAGGGAAAGCATCTACAATAAACTTCGTCTTTCGTATACTTTTAGAATAATATTTCAATTTTTTGTAATTATTTTTATTTTGTACAAATAACTTTTTGAAAAAAAATTGGTCTTGGAATATTAAAAGTAAAAATGTATTATTACTAACTCTTAAAGTAATAAAATAATATGGAATAACAGACTCAAATATGGTTGATCTGTGATGAATAATTACTGAATACTTATAAGTTATTACTATATTTAATTATTGTGTAAAATTAATATTTAATAACACCTTATTGTATACACCAAATTTTTTTGCTAGTTGAAGTTCCTTCATTATGGTACCTTTTTTTTTCCCCTTAATTATGGTACCTTTTATCTTTACCACACTCAGCACTTGAAAACCACAAGTAACACAACACAAGCCCAAACTTAGAAATAGTAGGACCCCATTTTTAAAGAAAGGCTTTATGTGTTGGTGGATTAGGTAAAAATGTAAAATTACTTTTTTGAGTTTTATACGTCTACGTGAGATATATTTTGAATATGATATTTATTCGACATTATCAATATGCTGATTTTCATATTTAACTATGTTTAAATAAAAATAAAAAATTAGATATATTTAGTCATTTAGACACGCATAAATATTATTACGTACTAATATATTAAATTTTATTATTAATATATATTTTTAAAATAAATTTAGATATATATTATTATTTATTAAATAAAAAATTATTATAAATATTTTATATAATTAAAAAAGTATTAAAATAATTAAAAAATGATATATATTTGTGTGTCTTATAAAAATTAAAAAATTGTGTAAAGGTAATATTTTTAAAGATCTAATTCAGCCACTCACATGCACATAACCCCACCAATTTTTCCAAACTCCAGAGACCAAAACCCTTTGTGTATAGCTGTATATATATTATTCAAAACACTCCAAATATCTTTCTTCCCTCTTCCTCCATTATCTTTCTTTCTCTCTTCCTCTGTCTGAACCTTTTGGCTCTTTCTATACCCTTTTTCTTCCTCCTTTCCTCTCCATCTCCCTCTTCCTTTTAAGATTCTCAAATGGCACTTCAATCTCCAGCATCTCTTCTTCTTCATTTCCTTGTTCTCTTCATCACAACACTTTCCCTTCACTCTAATCTATCTTTCTCAGCTTTGCTACTAAGTTTAAGGCACCACCATCAGCACTTGAAGAGTGAGAGACCAATGATTCATGCAAACCAAAGCAACTGTGCATTGTTTGTTGGAAACTGGGTTCATGATGATTCATACCCTCTTTACCAATCTTCAAGCTGCCCCATGATTGATCCTCAGTTCAACTGCCAATTGTATGGTAGACCTGATTCTGATTACCTCAAATACAGATGGAGGCCCCTCAATTGTGATCTTCCAAGGTACCATACAATATCAGTGTTCTAAAGATACCATTTTTATGTTTTTAATTTATATATTCTCACAGCAAAACTAGGAGCTTAGTGTTTTGAAGTTGCCCATTTTGTTCTGTGATATCTTTTTATGCTTTCACTGCAAAACCATAAAATTAATCTTTTAAAGTTATTATTTTTATGTTATATCTTCATATATTTTCACTGTAAAACCAGAAGACTATTATTCTAAAGATACCCATTTTTTATTTATTTTTATTTTTGTGTATATTTTTCACTGCAAAACCAGAAGTCTAGTGTTTGAAAGATACCATTTTTATAATATTGTTTGTGTATTTTTCTTGCAAAACCAGAAGACTAGTGCCTTAAAGTTGCCATTTTTAATTCTGAATTCTCAGTTTTTTTCTCAATGCATGTTTTTGTATTTAAGAAAAGAATGTGCTATCCCTCTCTGAATGGTTTTGTAGCATGTTGTTGTTGTTGTTGGTAGGTTCAATGGAGGTGAATTTCTGATGCAAATGAGAGGGAAAACAGTGTTGTTTGTGGGTGATTCACTTGGGCATAACCAGTGGGAATCATTGATCTGTATGCTATACACTGCAGTTCCTCAGTCTCAGTCTCAAACCCAGATGGTTAAGGGAGAGCCTCTCTCAACCTTCAGATTCTTGGTCAGTCTCATGAAACTTCTTAACATTATTTCCAATGTTGTCCCTCGAGATTTGAAAATGGCAAATTCGTCCTCACTGTTTGTAAAAGAGTGATATGTTAGTCCTTTCTTGAAAAACTATGAAAAATCATATCACTTTTTCTGTACACGTCTTTTGTACACTTTTTTTTATGGTATAAAAGACAAATATTTTATCTTTTCTCACTTCTTATCAGTCATTTTTAATACCAAAAGTGGAAGATATACAAGAGAGTTGTACACAAAAGTGGTGTATAAGCATTTTTCAAAAACTATTATGTCCTCATTTTTATTGGAATGGTGAGGAATTAACTTGTGTGTTGAGATATTGTCATTTTCAAATTGTAAGGGACTATTTTGTCATATTGGAGTTTTCGTTGTGATAAAACTGTAGGATTATTCGTTTGATCCATGTAGCCGATTCCATCTAGTAAGGCAAGACCCTTGTTGTTTTTGATGATGTTTAGTTACGTATTTCATTGAGTAATGTTATTCGAATCGACCAATGTGTAGAAGACAACAAACAAAATATAAGAATAGAAAATAAGAGTTTGGTTATGGGAGTGGGATCTACACCAAAATCTTAGCTGGAATGAGTGTTGATACAAAGTACAATGTTTGGATGTTCAACAAATATATTTTCTAGTCTTTTTGGCAAAAGAAGATTTCAATTTTAGTTCACAAGGGAAAAAGAGAGTCAGCAAGTTGAATTTTTTTTTTCCAGCTGCAGAAACAGTTGATGTTCTTTGTTAAGTTCCATTGGATTTGAGAGGGGGATGGGGTTCATGATATTTTCAATAGGACAAGGAATCTGTTGGGAAAAGTTGTCAATGAAAGTGTGAATGGGACCCAAAAAGTACTGTTAAGCATTATAATTTGGGCTAGTTGAAGCAAACTGGAACTGATTCATCTTCATTATGCCTTTTGGCCTTTTGGGAATAAGAAATTAATTCAATGTTGTTTTAGCACTAAGCTAAATTATAGGGTAAATATTCAAATTGGTCTCCGAAAAAAATTTTATATCGAACATTTTGGCTCCCAAAAAATTTTTATTCTCTAGAAGTTTTCGAAAATTACTATCATCAGAAAAATTGTTCCCTTCTTTATTTTCAATCAAATTTTTAATATGCGTGGTGGACGTCCTTAACAAATTTTATTATAAGACAATTAAATTAAAAAATATCACTCTTACTCCCCTTCAAAACTATCAATCTATTTGACGATTTCTAGAGAATAAAAATTTGTTGGGGACTAAAGTATCTGATTTGAAATTCCTTAAGGACCAATTTGGATGTTTATTCTAAATTATATTAAGAGTTTTTGTAGAATAATAAACCGTTACTATTTAAATTTTTTCCATTGTGTTTTTACTCTTACACGGGTTACCATGTTCATACTTTTGTCAGCATCATAAAAGCACGTTTATAGAATTGTTTTGGCATTAAAAGTTGCATTTTACAGCTGCAAAAAGAGAGGGTGGTCCTAAATGAGTTTTGATATGGTATGTGCAGGACTATGGTGTAACCATTTCGTTTTATAAATCTCCATTTTTGGTTGATCATTGGTGGACTCATGAAGGCTCTCTTCAAGGGTAGGGAAAACAAGCTCTTCCTCTTTTATTTTGTTTTAGAGAATTAGACATTGTTCATCAAAAAATCTAAACAATGCTTATCTTTCTAATTTCTTTTTACCTAAAATTTTTATGTAGTTTAAGTTTGCATTGGTGATTTTTGAAAGAGAATTAATGTTTTCTTTTTTAATTTGTTTAATTGGTTAAAGCATTGAATTTTAGAATTGCGAGTAAACATAAAATGGTTAAAATGGTGATTTTTTTTATGTTTAAGATTACAATTTTTTTTTATAAAAATCATACAAAAATTAAGTTTTCAATATATTTGTTGTATATTTATTAAAGTAAAATATTTAAAAATTTGTCAATAGTAATCTTAATATTTGTCTCTATCCAAAGACACATGTTAACTAAATCTTATTTAATATCAATTTAAGAGTAATTTGGTATTGTGAATTTAGCTAATATATATCTTAAGAACACAAATTAAAATTATAAATTAAAAAAGCTCTCATAAAAAAGTATAAAACTGAGTTTTTAATATATTTATTATGTATTTATTAATATAAAAAATTTAGAAACTTCTATTAATAATAATAATCTTAATCCGTACCCGGATATCTAAACCCTTATTATTAATATTAAGTGCAGATGGGATTACATAGAATTAGGAGGGAAATACTATCCAAACATGGATCGTTTGGCAGCTTTGGAAAGAGGACTAAGAACATGGGCTAATTGGGTGGAAACTAATATTGACAGAACCAGAACCAAAGTATTCTTCTTGGGAATTTCTCCTACTCACACCAAGTAAGTACCCTCTTACTCTCTCACTTCTTTCTATGTCTTTATTATTGACTTCAACTTCTCTCTCTTACATTATTGTATGTGTGTCAGTTTTCTTGTCTTTGGGTTGGCATTTTCAATACTTAGATTTTTTTTTTTGGAGGTTGTCTACGGTATTCTCTAGTTGACTAGTTCGACAGGTCAATGATTAATCTGTCGCGAATTTGAGTTCCATTTAAGGGTTTGTCGCTGGCGAATTGTTACATGTACAAGACATAATTCGAACCCTGACACTTGTTTAAGCAGACGAGTGAGTTGATCACTCGACTAACTTAAGTTGATTCAATACCTAGATATTTTACTTACGGCTGAAGGAATTCGTGGGCGTTTTTTTGTCGCTTGGTCCAATCTATCTTTATCACTCACACACACTCACTAGTCATATGATAATGGTAAGCAATAATTTTTCGAACAAGTTAAATAATTAAATGCTTGGAATTACGTTATTTGAAAATGTTATATCAAAAAATGTTACTTTTTAGCAACATTTGTCCCAAACTAACCAATACGGATATCTTGTTTAATAGTCTATATTAATACAAAATAATACATTTTGTTCAAAGTTAATTACTATATAATATATATAAAAAGAATTTCAAAATGGGAAGGTACCTTTTGTCGCCTTCATGGCCACTCATGTGACATGAAGTGCTGGATCGTGTTGTTTTGATACAATGTCCTCAAAAAAGTTAAAAATTATTTTCTTTTTCTATTGAAAATCTTGTCGGTGAAACAAAACACTTGCATCATCCGATGAATATGACTTATAAATACAAAAACCGCGTTTTTATATATATAATATATTATATATATTTTGATTGCCATAGTATTTCCCAATTTGACAGGTCGTGGATCTGAGTTTCATTTATATAAACATGTTACCTCTATTAATGCATTTTTAATTAATTAAATGTATATAGCAATGATAAATGTCAAAATGTGAAGTTCAGGAAAATGATAACTACATTTATTTCAAAAGGTTTTGGATTTACTTGTTACAAATAACAATTTTTATGAATTATATATGACAAATAGTATTTTGAAAAGAAAGTTATGCACCGAACTTTTTTCATATTATTATTATTATTATTATAGCAGAAGTACATATTAAAATTTAAAAAATAATTGTTAGTGGCTGTCTCTCTCGAGCCACCCCATTTGATTCAAAGCATATTTAAATGTCATAATGTCGATGTAGCTTTTTTTATTTTATTTTTTTTTATTTTATTATTTGTTTATTGATTCAAAATGTTGCACAATTTTTGTTATTAGAGGGTTTTGACTTATAAAGCTATTAAGCTCTCTCATGGCATATGAAGGAACATTCACTATAAAAAAAATTTCTTTAATGTTTCATTTATTTTGTCACCTTCCATTCATTAATATTTATATTTGTAAATAAAAAAAGTCTTTGGATGAATCTCATAACATGTCTTTAATGTGATTACCTATTTGTCAAACAAAAAATAGGACATGCATGATGCAACCACATTACTAGCCTAAAATTCTCATCTCCCACTTACTTTTTTTTTTTTTTCAAATATTGTTTTAAAAAAAAACATGCATTCTTATTTATCATTATAACCAGTGCTAAAGAAACTAATTAACAATGTGCAGCCCAAATGAATGGAACAATGGAGTAACAGGAGTGACAAGAAAGAGTTGCTATGGCGAAACAGAACCAATAAGTGCAACATCAGCCACTGCATACCCAGGTGCTGAATATCCTGAGCAAATGAAGGTTATTGACATGGTCTTAAGAGACATGAAGAATCCACCTTCCCTTTTGGACATAACATTGTTATCCGCATTTCGAAAAGATGGCCACCCTTCGATCTACACCGGCGATTTGAGCCCTCAGCAACGATCTAATCCTCTTTACTCAGATTGCAGCCACTGGTGCCTCCCCGGCCTGCCGGATACTTGGAACGAATTGTTCTACACTGCTTTGTTCTACTAAACATTTTTCAGCCGAAACGACGAAAAATCAAAACAGGTATCCTTCACAGGAGGCAATGCCGTTCGAGTTGAGAATATCTGCATCTTTCTGGGGTTGGCTCTTCGGATGAGAATGTTTTCCGGCGCACAAGACTCGGAGCTTGGAGCCGAGACCCGATTAAGACGAGAATCGAGCATGTACTACTTGAATCAGCCCTGGTGGTTAACTAAATTAGTTATATATGTTTTAGAAGCTTAATGATTAACAATACATTTTCCTTAGCTTCATTTTTTTTCTTTTTTATAACTTTTAAATTTGTAGGTAAATGCCATTTATTTGGATGGTTGCATGATGGATAACTGTTTAATCTGTACAGATATTCTAGTGAAATGAGATAATTCTTTTTTCTTCATTATTCTATATTTCTATTCTGTTAGTGTAAAGAGAAAATCTCAGCATAAAAAAAAAGAAATTCAAGTGCTTCATTGCACCATTATGATGAAAAACATAATATGCTTCAACTAAGTTTTATTGGTGATCCATGTTACTCAAATAGTTGGACTTGCATTCAAGATTAACTAATAAGAGAAACACAATCTTTTCATCAAAATAATACATAGTATACATTATAATAGTGTTCAAAAAGGATAAGATATATAGATGGCACAACACTTGGGATCTCTTGGCCTAAAGCCTTATACAACAGTATATATAGCAACTGCTTGGACAAATTACATTGCAGGCAATGCAAAACTCTCATTTTGTGTTCACTACCACATAGGATCTTTGGTGTTATTTAAGAAACAAAATATCCCCTTGCCATATAGATCCTACTAGCTCTGAATGGCAACTCCAAGTGGAGAAATCTCCATCTTAGGTATGATCTTCTCTGGTCCTACGGCGGCTTTGGCTGAGTTGATTTGGTTCTCATAGGCCGAATTGTGAACCCCAAGCGCGGCTCTTCCGGAAGGATCAAGGTTGTTAGACCATGCAGCATCCCACTCCACTGCTTTGGCTGTGCTACACGCAACACTCGCTCCTCCGGGAACTGTGAGCCTAGCCGAGTTCTGCAAAATTGAATCAAACAACACAATACAATAGATTTTCAATTAGCCCTTGTTGAAATCAATACATTTCATGGTGTCCCCTAGCATCAGGGTTGATGGGGAACCAAATTAAGAAGAAATCTCGAATCTTATTCGTTCAGGAGATTCGATATATCAGTTACCTGAGGGAAGAACCTCTCAAAGATCATCCTATAGTAATATGCTTCTTTCGTGTTTGGTGTGTTGTGGGGGAAAATATTAGCAGCATTGAGCATCATCTTATCAGTCACCTATGAGAAAATATCAAGAACAATTAAATTACATGACTTAGCTCTAATTTTTTATTAAGGATTTCATGCATATAGTATAAGATTGGATTCATATTTACATGTTTTGCAGCATGTGCTTTAAGGCCATCAATCCAACTATAGCCAACTCCATCACTGAATTGTTCTTTCTGCCTATATAAAATGTGCTGCATGACATTCAAATTTCATATGTTAGTTTAATAAATAAGCTTTTCCAAAGATCTATGGAAACTTCATCAGATTGCAGATATTACCTTTGGCAGATAGGGGTGTTCTTCGTCGTCAAAGGCCTTCCTCAGAACCCATTTTTCGATGCGTCCTTCCTCCGGTTTTATCTGAAAAGGTCACACAATAAATCCACTTCATAAAAAGTTATGTAACTTTTTTAAGTGATCATGAGTCACAGCATTCGTTGTGCGTACCATTTTGTTCTCAGGATCTATATTCATCGCGACATTGATAAACTCCTTGTCCAAAAATGGTACTCTGGCTTCTAGACCCCAAGCATATGTTGATTTATTGGCCCTCAAGCAATCATATTTGTGAAGTGCCTTAATCTGGATTAACCAAAAAGGTAAAAGAACAACATATATTAGTTAATCCTTTAACATCATGTTCTTGAAAACTTGATATATTCATAACTCATGAACTTGTTCAAATTTCTAAAGCAACAGATATTTTGAAACAGAGGAAATATATTGTTTATATTATGATGACCTTGCGGCACGTTTCTTGGTGGAACTCCTCCTTGTTTGGTGCCTTGTGAAAGTAGAGATACCCTCCAAAGATCTCATCAGATCCTTCTCCAGAGATCACCCATTTGACGCCTAGCGATTTGATCTTGCGCGACATAAGGAACATGGGTGTGCTTGCTCTGATTGTGGTAACATCATAAGTCTCAATGTGATAGATAACATCTTCAATAGCATCTATGCCATCCTGCAACCACACCACATATTATGATTGAAATAATAATTCTTTGCATAAATTGAAGACACCACAAAATTCTTAAGCATGGAAATATTTATGAATTATGATTATATATATACCTGGACAGTAAAGTGAAACTCATGATGAACTGTGCCTAGATAATCTGCAACTTCTTTTGCAGCCCTTAGATCTGGTGCTCCCTACTCAAAATAAGATAATATGATTCAAGATTAAAAAATGGAGTACTAAAGTTTCAGTGTCTGTCATAATTTGAAAGAGATACACACGTGTGTGCGCGCGCGCCCACACGTACCTTAAGGCCTACACAAAATGAGTGTAGTTTTGCTCCCCACTGCTTGGCAGCTTTCGTGCCGGCTAGGTGGCGAGCCGTGATGGCGGCGACTAGGGAAGAGTCCAACCCTCCGGATAGCAGGACACCAAAAGGCACATCAGTCATCAACCTTTTTATGACAGCCTGAAATCGAAATCCATTTCATCAATACACGATACCAAAATTAAAAACATGATTAATCTTTTTGTGGATGATATGTACCATTTCAAAGGCATTTCTCAAAGCTAGAGGATCATAAGGTGCTGATGGAATAGCCTCAGAGAACCATGGAGGGTTGTACCATCTCCTAAATTCTCTATCTTTGCTTGAATACAAGTGACCCGGTGGAAAAGTCTCGAAATGTTCGCAATCATCATTCAATCCTTTCAGTTCAGACGCAATCCAAACAGAACCTAAAACATATATATATATATTATGAAAATCGTCACAATTCAATTCAATTCGAACCAATTCAGAAAGAAAAGGGCAATCTCATGAAATTTACCATCTAGACCCCAACCAATGTACAAGGATGTGACTCCAATGGCATCTCTTGCAACAAGAAAACTGTTGTCACGAGTATCCAACAGAACAAAAGAAAATATTCCATCAAGCATGTCCACAAAACCCTCTCCATGCTCCTCATACTATACAAAAAAACAAACAAGTCGATAAGAACAAGAAAGTCTAGTTTAATCATTGATTAATTAACAATTAACAATAATAAATAAAGATGACTAACCAGGTGTGCAATAACATCACAGTCACATTCGGTTCTGAAAGTGTGATTAGGAAGCTGTTTTCTAAGCTCTTCATGATTGTAAATCTCTCCATTCACCTGGTTTTCATTGGATCATATAATGAATTAATGATAAAAGGGGTTAAGAAATAAGAATCATATTAGTGATAGAATTAGAAAGGGTAATTAAAAGTAATTACCGTGACAACAATGGATTTGTCTTCATTGTAAAGAGGTTGATCACCAGATGCAGGATCAACTATGGCTAACCTTTGATGAGCCAAATAGTTGTCACCATATTGGTGGAGCCCACTCCAATCAGGTCCACGGTGCTTCAATCTGTTACAACAACAACTTCACTCTCTTAAACATCAGACATGCAATCAATTTTCATTTCTAATCATAGAAAATTTGAACGTTTATAATTTTACACAAACATCAGAGAACTAGTATTTTTCTCTTGTATTTGAATTAATATTAAAAAAAAGTGATTTGTTGAGTAACTTTTTAGATAATAAAAATTTAGGTACAATTAATTTTATATGATATTAATAATTAAAAATTATTAAATAATAATTTAATTAAATTTATCAAATTATTTAATAACTTTCATTTGCACCTGATATCCTTTTTAAAAAAATCATATCAGTCCGTCTTATCCAGTCTTGTCAAAGCTCGCGAATTTAGCAAAACAGGTTTAGCAGATTTTTTTTTTTACTGGTGGATTCAAAATCTCAAATTCACCCATTTTTTCGACCTATTTTAACCTATTATTTTAAGCAAGTTTAATCTCTTCTATTTTGACTTTTTCCACCAAAATTGACCAATAATTGCATGGTTACTTTACTTGGACCCCACACACCCCCACTTGTTTCTATATATCCTTACAGTAAGGAAGCAATAAAATTAAAATAATAATAGTACTCTTTCATAGTTTTCAACTTATCTTATCAAAGCCTTATAATAAGTTAAATCAGAAAGCTGAGAATCGAGTCCCAGCATATATATTGGAATAGTATCAATAATAATAATAATTTTACAATTTCATTTCTGACGTATATGCTTAGCCTTTTACTTTTAAAATATATTCCATGGGGTAAGAAGACACCACCATGACAGTTAAAACGAGGAGAAAATTAATTAATCCAAATTATTAAACCCCACACCTTGACAAGAAAATAAATTAAACCATCAGTTTCAATTCTTCGCATATTTTCTTACTTCATAAACTCATATTATCTTTTTCTTTAGAACACTTTATTATCCAAAGTCGCGTCCACAATTCAGTGCACTCAATCATCATGAACTTATATATAAACCCAAAAACATTAGAAAACTCTTTCAGGGTTCGGACATCAAACATTTTACAGAGTATTTAAAAGAATTTATTCACGTGAAAATGAAAATAACTAAGATTTATTTAGATAAATATTATATTAAACAGTTTAATCAAAATTTGTATAATTAAAAAAGTATAATATAATAAAGTGTATATGCATGGAGAAGATGGAGAAAGAAGGATTTATTGGCATGCCTGCGAGAAAGCTCAAGAACCCGAACCCTCTTGGCTTGGGAGTCATCGGAGCAACCAAGAACAGCAAGGATGCCACACATTCTGAGAAAATTAAAGAAAGAGAGAGAAGAAAATGGGAAGAAATTATTGAAGGAAAGAAAGTGAGAAAGAGAGGGAACAACGGAGAACAACAACTGATAGCACTGGACGCAGTTTATTGAGTTTAGTGTATTTCGCATCATCAGCCACGTATTTATAATGCAACCCCATGGGGAGGGTTCGCATAAACGGCGTCGTTTTTCTTCTATTCTTTTTCTTTTTTTGTTATTTTTATTTATGCACCGTGCATGCATTGATTTATCATTTATCTACTTTTATTTTTGAACCGTTTTAGAAAAAATATAATAACAAACTACAGTATAAATAATTATAAGCTAATTTCTTTTTATTTTTAATTTTAAAATTTAAAAAATTATAGGATAATAGAAAGTTTTTTTTGTAATAAGTCTTTTTTCAACTAATTGACAGGTGATATAATTATTTATATAATTTATTTATTTAAATTTTTTAAAAAATAATTTTATAATATAATATTAGACAAATTTAAAATTCGTTCTTTGTTATCTTTAAAAGAACAAATTAAAATAGCATAAATAAATAACAAAAAAATTTCTATACAAAAATTTAAAAGAAATTATTGTATAAATAAATATGTTATAGAGATATAATTATTTATTTACTTTTTTATTAGTATAAATTTTTTTTGGTAAATTTTAAGACAATAATTAATTGGATTCAAAAGAGATTTAATTTTATACACAATTTGAAAGGCTTGAACATATATCATTTACTAAAACTAAAACAATTGCTATTATTTAATTCTACTTTTGTTATTATTATAAACGTTTAATAACATTAAATAATTACATTTTTAATTAATAACTTATTAATAGTTAAATCTTTTACAAACACATAAAATTAATTACTAAATTATGATTCAATTACTCATTTCATACTTATTAATTTATTGATTTGAGGTATTACATCATTCTTTTTTGTTTGAAAATTAGTTCATTACATCATCATTACTATAAGATGTAGCGTATATTCCAAATTAAAATGGTCAGTTCTATGATGTTTTTGTTATGATGTTTAAATTATCTAATTATCAGTCACCAAAAAAAATTGCTTAATTATCTTTTAAAATAAAAAATAAAATATTTAAAATAAAAAAATAAATTAAATAAAATTTATTAAATATTATTTATTTACCTTTTTTAATAATTTAGCTACAATAATATGTAAGCATCATAGCATTCACCAATTAAAATATGAGTCATGCTATTATTTGATTATTATTCTCTCGTTGAATATTTGTGTTGCTTTCTTCCCAATGGATTTTACCGGCAACCGGATGGTCCCTCCAGTCTCGACACCGGGACCACCGCCTTTTCCTCTTGTGCTGTGCCACGTGCCGTGACGTCGTTCGTTGTTTTCTATGAAATTCTTTTTCTTTTTATAATTTACTCGTTAAAATGTTTAACATTTAAATATTTAATTATTTTTAAATATATTTATTAAATAATTAAATTTTTATTATAAATAAATTTAATAATACCTTTAGTTTGTTTTATTATTTGATTTTCTATTATTATTGTTCTCTTATTGTTAACAACTTATGGTTTTAAAAAATATAAATTTAATTATGTTATTAAAGAATATTTGTTAAACTATTTAATTATTTTAAAAATTTTATTGTAAAAATAATTTGTTATAACTTATGCTTTTAAAAAGCAAAAAAAAAAAAAAAAAGATTACACCATTCTTTCTGTTTGACACGAATTTCTTAGGAGATAGTAATTTTTTGCTCATTGAGATATTTTGGAAAGCTAAATTTTAATAATTAACTGTCCCATTCAAAGTTTACAAGTTTAAACTCATGTAGTCTCTCTAAATTTTTCTTACATAAAATGTACTTTATTAATTGAATAATAAAAACGAATTCACTTTTTATAAGAACATTGTATTCACCACCAGTGATTGTCTTTTAGCCAATGCATTTGTTTGGTAATTTTTTAAAGAATATTCATTTATTAGAAACGTAAATTAAATTATAAAATGAGAGAGTATTAAGAAATTAAAACAAATACATAGAAAGTAATAACGAGGTTTAATTTATCCTTAATTCTTTTTTACTTTGGGATTAGAAACAAAACCAGAGTATATGATAAGGAAAGAAAATAAAGATTGAAATTGAATAAAAAATATATA
>NC_029772.3:5852885-5856675 GCF_000817695.3 Arachis duranensis
AATGAAAAAAATTATTTAATATTTTATTTAATTTTTTGATATCATAAAAGAAAATTCACTCAATTTTATTTGTTTATATTATAATTTTATCACAAATTAAAAAAATTCAAATTTTTAAATTATTCTATAATAATGATAATAATTTAAAAAATATTTATAATTTCTTGTTAGGGTTGTCTTTTTTCAAGCGAAATTTTTATAATAAAAAACGGGAAAAAAAACTTTCGAAATTACCTCAATTATCAATTAGGAGAAAATGAAATATTCAGAAAAAGAAAATAAAAGTTGAAATTTGATTACGAGAAATAAAATTAAGAGTCAAAATTATTCGCAGCATATTTTCAACAAAACCAACGTGGCATTTGCTTGACATCCTTATATATCCTTACTTATTATCGACGTGGCTTTAATCATTTCTTATTGGTGACTTGTTTTGGTCAAATTTGAAATTTTAAACAGAATAAACTTTCACTGGATAGATGCTATCTACACAACTGAAACTTTGTGCCTATGCCATATATCTAGCCTAGATTATTGGAATGAAAAATGTAACAAAGTGAGCGGAATTTTGTTTAGCTCATCCTCTTTAATTTACAGAGATAAAAGATAAAATATTTAAGTGAACTAGATAATTTCAATAAAAAATTTATATATATTGATGGGATATAAAATAGTGGATAAATTATTAAAGTTATACTCGATCTTTTTTGACACGTTAATAAAAGATAACTCTTACTCTTGATAATATCAAAAACCTCTTTAAAATATTTTAAAAAACGATAAAAATATTTAATATTAAATATATATTTTAAAAAATATTTTAGTGATTGAATTTTAATAAAGTTTTTTACAAATATACATGATTAAGAAAATGAGACAGTTTTATCTCAAAAAATTAGTGGTTTTTACATTAAGTAAATTTTTTTATAATTTTTTATAAATAACTAAGAATATTTTAAAAAAATAAACAATCTAGAAAATAATTTTTATATTTTTAAATAATTATTTAAATATTTTTAAAATTTTTTGGATCAAATATATAAACAATTTGTTAAATAAAAAATCGCTTGTTATTTACAAAAAAAAATATTTTTAATTATTTTTGTCGTGTTTTATAATATTTGGAGGAGAATTTTGTTGTTATCAAATGTAACAGTTTTTTTTTGTCAGTGTTCCAAAAAAAAAACACAAATACAGCTTTGGTAGCTTATCCTAAAATAATTTTATACAAATTAAATTTAATTAAATAATTATTATATAAAATTCTTTGCATATTCGATACCTCAAAATTAAACTTATTAAATTATCCGAAAAGATATTTAAATGACAAAAAAAAACATTTGTGAATGTGAAGCTTGTGAATATTATAAAATTACACGTAAAATTCATTTTGATAAAATTTATTCTCACTTTTGCAAGAAAAAATATTCTAATTCTTTACAAGTATAGAGTAGCTTTTAAAGAACATAAAAGGTTAAGATGTTATATTGATTTAAATTTAAAAAAAATGTTTAACATCTTATAAAAGATAACATGATCTTCAGAAGAAAAGTGATGGGAAATAGTAGTCATCACATCAGAGGACCAAAATCAATTACCCGGTTTTGAATTTTTTTTTTTCAATAATGTTATTTCAGCTTGATACTTTGATGTAATCATGATATGTGACTTATATATTTAACTAATTGAGATTTATGAAAAATTATATTTTTATTTCAATTTACTGACAATACAGAGTTAGTTAATTTAGTTGATTTTTTTCTGCTTATAATTAACTGAATAAAACCTAATTTTGTTTGAAAGTAATATTATTAAAACATAAGCTAGAACAATTATATTATCTAGAGGGCATAATTTTTGCAGCTACACATACTTCAACCAATTTTTTTAAATTTTAATAAACAATTTTTTAGAAGAAAATATATAAGGGATATATAGAAATTGAGTTTCCAAGTTACTTTCCTGTTTATTATGTTTAAATTTTTTTTGCATGATATATTTATGTTTGAAATTTTAAATAGCAAAAGCTACTATACTTTTTCTTATTATATAGTTTTTATTTTCTCTCACATTATTTATTATATCCAAACATAAACATACCCTCACTGAAATTTTCATCAGCACTGAAAATTAAATGATTTCACTGTCTAAACCGTGACGATATATATATATATATATATATGGCTTATCATATTTATAAGGAGACTCATAATTATTCGATGTGGAGGGACACATAAATATTTTATTGTTTTTTTATTTGTACAATAATTTTTTTATATATTATTTTGGTTAACATCATTCATGAAAGGGTAAATTAACATAGTACTACAAAACTTCCACTTCCTGATAAAGAGAGGTAATTTCACAAAACATCTAGACAATAACAAAATCTTTATTGTGAAGTAAAATAATACACCATGACTATTAATTTTTATTACCAAAATCAATTATCAAAATTAAATACTAATTTATTTGTGTATAAATAAATATGTTGTTTAATTTATTTTTAATGTATTTATATTTTAATATGTATTTTATATTAATGTTGATTTTGGTAGTTAATTTTAATATACACTTAATATGATTGTTATTGGATTTATTATACATGAACACATTTGTTAGCCAATTCAACTGCACTACACAAATAGATTATGATATCATATTAGAATTTTATAAATTTATTTTTTTCATAAATTAATTTAAAAAGTAAAAAATGCTCTTCACTCACTACAGGGGCTATAGCACAGTTGAATAATAACGACATTTTTAAAAATTTTATAATAATTTTAAATTATTGCTAAATAATTCTATTTCCAATAACTGTTGGTGTAATCACTGCTAAACAGATAACTAATTTGTGGCAATTTATAATCAACATTATTTTTATGATTGGTTTTATAAAATAAAGTTGTAGCGGCGGTTATGAGAACCGCCACTGCAATATGGCAAGTGTGACTTAATACTTCTAAAAACATGGGACTTAATTGTAATAGATATTTTAGATAGTTAATATAAAATATCATGTAATGAGTAAAGACACATTATATTCAAGTAAAAACATCTATCTCCTCAACTTAACACACACATAAACTTATTGGATGATTAACTTATTCCACATCTACCGCCATGATACATGTGTGGTAAAATATAAGAAAATGTCACAAGCTACGTCGTGCAGCACATTTTATTATTTTTTATGATACAACATCATTATTTTGCATTTATTAATATTATCTGTATATCAATATATTATGAATAAAGTACACTTTTTAGGTAAATAGATGAAATATGTATGTTAATTTGTCTTATTCGAAGATGTCAATAATGAATCTCAACTTTATGGCCATTCGATGTGTATTTGCCGCGTTTGCTTACGTGGAAGTGGATAAGAACATTAGCCAACTGGATTACAAAAAGGAAAAGTAAAAGGAATAGGGAACAAGTTAACTTAAATTCATTACCGTAAACAAACGAAGCCAAATTAAAAACGAAACAAGTCCCTTTCAAATTGGAAAATGTCAAGTTGCTTAGTGCTACTATACACCTAAGATTTCTCACCACTTAGCTTGTTGGTTATTAATATCTTCTTCATAACATTGGAAGCTTCAATTAATATATATATTTATGAGATTATTATTATTATTATTTTGGATTGTTGGATCTTATATGAACGTTTAAGCTTGTATTTATATTATATATATGGTTGTATGATTCATATTTAGTTATTGAAAAAGATGATAAAAAAAGTAAACTACATGTTAGATAATAAAATAAGTTTGTTTTTTAAGGA
>NC_029772.3:5856909-5873961 GCF_000817695.3 Arachis duranensis
TGGTTAAGGAAAAATTAGATATTTTTTTTAATTTGTGAGACTATATATATATATAAAATATATTAGTTTATGTGTGCGTCATTTATTTATTCCAATATTTATGTGTGTAAAAACTTAATGAACGTAAAGACAATTTTATTAAAGTATATATAATTTTATAAATACTGAGGTCCCTATAATGAAGGGGCCTCAACGACCAATACTCTAAATAGTGTCATGTCTGATCAGGTCAATAAATGTGCATGAGTTTATTTAAAGGTGTACCAGCACTTGAAGATTCCCAACTAATCAGAGAATATATCCATAATTCTTTTTTAGAATTTTTTGTGATAAACTTTATTGATTTGTATGCAAATTAATCGGTGGTTTTTGTATTTGTCAAACAATCATACTCTTCGGTTGTTCACGGGTGTATGGCAGTTCAGGTGGAGTTTTGGACTAGAGCAACTAATTGAAATAGAGGATCTGGACCTGAGCACGAAAATCGTGTATAGAGTGATTGGCTGAGTTGTCGGTGGGTCGACGGGTGGGATCACCTGCAAGAACACACCGATGCTAAAGTCAAGGTTCATACAATAAGACGGCTAATAAGGGTAAGAAGGTGACGTACCTCTGAAGAGGGGTAGGTTTCTCTTTATTTATACTCTGAATTCGAGTAGACCCCTTCTCTTGGGATCATCCACCTAAAAGCTTCTGGTAGTTGTCCAAGTCTTCTCAATAGGATACGAGGTGGCACACGTGTCGCCTTCGGGTTCGGGTCGAATATTTGGCGGGTCGATGGTCCGTAATTGGACCTATGGCCTGTGTTGGACCAGGCCGGAATAGTGCCCCCAATGTACCAAGCCGTGAAGCTCAGAGCTCGTGACTGGTACATTCGAATTATTTGCGTTTTCTTGGGTTAGGCTAGCTCCGTAGCCTGGGGACCCGTTGATGAAGCTCATACCTTCAGTGCGCGTGTGGTGTTCCCAACCATTACTTGGAGTGTCGTTTCGATTTTTGTGCCGTGAGAATTAAATGCTATATTGCTATTCATGATTGATTTGAAAGTAGAAAAAAAAGTCCATTTTGTCCCTGACTCTTCGCACTCTCCATAGACGGTGTCAATGTTCGGTTGCTCGAGTGTATGGCGGTTTGGGTGGAGTTGGGACTGGAGCAACTAATTGAGATAGAGGATCTGGACCTGAGCGTGAGCCTCGTGCATAGGGTGATCGGCTGAGTCATCGGTGGGTCGGCGGGTGGGGTCACCTGCAAGCACACTCCGATACTAAAGTCAGAGTTTGTACAATGAGACGGCTAATTAGGATAAGAAGGTGATGTACCTCTGAAGAGGGGTAGGTCCCTACCTATTTATACTCTGAATTCGAGTGAACTCCTTCTCTTGGGTCCATCCATCTGAAAGCTTCTACTAGTTGTTTAGGTCTTCTCAATAGGACATGAGATGGCGCGTAGGTCATCTCCGGATTTGGGTTGAATATCCAAAGGGTCGGTGGTCCGTAATTGGACCCATAGCCTGTGTTGGACCAGGCCGAAACACATACTAAATATATATTAAAATCAATAATTAAAATTAGTTATTAGTATAAAATAAATATTAAAATATAAAATATTTATTAAAAAAATTAAACTACATATATATTTATACAGAAATATATAATATGGATAAGTTTAATATACATATAATATTAATAATTTTAAATGTTTAAGTATGATGTTTTTACAACTCCATCCAATTGTTCAATTTAGATTTTGGATATTACCAATTTTAAAATCTAAAAATTAGTGTATAAAATAAAATAACAATTTAAAATTTTTGTGTGACCTAGATCTTTGATGATTAAGGTCTAGTTATTATAAATATCATTATAAGAAAAAGATTTATTATCTCATTTATTTATTTTTTTATTATCTATAGATTCATCACATGACTATCTCGTTAGGAGATAAGATAGAATATATGTTTTCAAGTATTAAATTTATGAGAAAGTATGAGAAGCCAATGTATGTATTGTATAATATATATAATGAGGGTTAAATTATAATTAAAATTAAATTATAGTCAATTAATTAATTTTAAATAGTTTTTAATTTTAAATTTAAAACAAATTAGGATTGTAATCAGTTACACCAACACACAGACTCTCTCTCTATATGGTCTTACCCTCTCTCTCCCTTTCTTCTCAGTTATCCCCGTCGTGCGTAGAGGTCACCCTCCACCATTACCTTCCGGTCGTGTGAGTTGTTCTCGCCGCACCACACCATGACAGCGACTCCAACCAGCACTTTTCTCACCGCCGTGCGCAGAGGTCACCCTTCACCATTACCTTCCAATCGTGTGAGTTGTTCTCGCTGCACTGCACCATCGCAGCGACTCCAACCAGCAACCTGATGTTCATTTCAGTATGTATTTGGATGGTTAATTTATTAATCAAAATGCATGGTCATTTTGCGTATATGATACCACTTATTGATTACATGATTATCTTTACACACATATGTCGGATGTTCACAATTACTATACGCGTTGATGGTTGGTTTTTGGACGCGAGGAAGTTCGATGCTTTAGTTCGCGTCCTCCGCGATGATTCAACCAGGTCACGGTCGGATGTTCAGCCGCATTTGGTGCAAAGCAGTTCCTTCCCGCGAGGGGGTAGGAGCCCAGTTCGGGTCGGAGGAGTTGCGCGCAGAGGCTAGGCTATAGTCACGATGGGATGTGCAGTGGTGACGGTGCGAAGGAGTTGCGGCCACTGAGGGAGGATGCTCGCGAAGAAGGGTGGGCGATGCGAGTCTGCTAGGTGCGGAAGCAAGTTTCAGCGCACACGGCGGGGCGGCATGCGGGTTTTGAAATTATGGGTAAATTGGTGGTAGGATAAATTGAAACTGATGGCCATTTTTTCTAATTTATATTGGGCCAAATAAACAGCCCATTGTAACAATTGTATAGATACCTCATGTGTATACTTCCACCATTAAATGCATAGGATAACCAGCTATAGCTGGGTTTCGAACCTGAGATGTGGCTTCTGTGAGGCCAACATATTGGCCATTGGTGCAATGCCTCGGCCATTGAGAGTTGTGTGTTGAGTTCATTAATGAACCTATATGTATGTTGGGCTTGGGCTCAACTTGGACCCGATCCAATCCGTTAGCATTTTTAACCCATTGGCCCAACTTTGGGCCATATCTTTAAAATTAATGCCTGGTTTTTCATTTCTAATATTTTTCTAAGATTTTTGACTGTTTTAAATCTTTCTTGCACAGTACCGGACAAACTTAAATCGGTTCGACTGCCGGTTCACGATTTTTTTGGTTTTTTTGCAGAAAGTACATTTAAATCACATTTAAATCATCTAATTCTCATTCTAAATTTTTGGATCCTATTTTGGACAATATTAATTATTTAATTAAACATTTAATTAGTCACGATTCTTACAGGGCAGGGATCCTAGCTCGAGTCCCCGCGCCTGCCTTGGGGAATTTTGTCCCCCATCTCCATCCCCACAAAAAAAATTCCTTACAGTCGAATCCCCATTCGGGACAGTCCCCGCAGGGATCTCCGCGTCTCAGAGAGTTTTACCATCCCTTAATCAGTGACCGGGTATTGCTTCTTCTTAGGGAAGACATTGGTTTGTTGGTGCAGCAAGAAGCAGACAACAGTGTCGTGCTCCTCTTCAAAAGCAGAATACAGAGCGATGAGTCAAGCAACGCATAAGGACCAATGGCTGGTGTACCTTCTTAAGGAACTTCAAGCAGAGCATCGAGCTTCGTTTGCTCTTTTTTGTGACAATCAGTCAGCCTTTCACATAGCAGTTAATCCTTTTTTTTTTTAACGGACAAAGCACCTCAAGGTAGATTGTCACCTAGTCTGCGACAAGGCACAGGAAGGAATGGTGAAGCTGCTCCCCATCATGACAACTTAGCAAACAACAGACATTCTTACCAAAGCATTATCACCAACACCCTTCAATACTTGTCATAGCAAGATCGATTTATTGAATATGTATACACCTAGCTTGAGTGCGGCTGTCACGTTAGTGGTATGGTGGTTAGTCATTAACTTAATAACACTAGTTTCTTAGGCTCTTTTGTCTTTTAGTAATTAGTTTAGTTAAACACATTATATATATGAGTTAAACTCTAAAATGGTCCTGAGATTGGCGTTTTGCACTAAAATCATCCGTGAGATTCCAATTGCACTAATTACATCCCTGAGATTGAAAAAATGCACCATATTAGTCCCTGACCTATTTTTCATTAACGACGTGATGACATGGCATGATGATGTGGACTGTATGTGACACGTGTTACTTCATGATTTGGCCACGTGTAATGATATGATGATGTGGCGACCAGTGACACGTGGCATGCTGACGTGGATGTTTATGCCGCGTGTCACAATTTTATTTGGTCACGTGTCCGGTTGTGACACATGCCATAACAGTATTCGTCCACGTGTCATTCATTATGCCATCATTGTATATGCACCAAATTAATCCCTCACTTTTCATTAAGTGACTCATTTTAGTCCCTGAAATTGAATGTCGTGCACCAAACTAGTCCCTTCACAAATTTTTTTCTCATTTTTTTAAATTTAAAATTTTAATATCTTGGATACACTAATTTCAATTCTATTTTTTCATATATCGTTTAAATACGAGTGCTTTTATAAAAAATTTTAAGATTTTAGTTTTAATTATATAATTTTTTTAATAATTTAACATTGGTAAATTTTGTAATATATAAATATGTTATTATAAAAAAATAATTATATGATTGATTAGACACATTTTTTTTTCATAAAAAAATATGTTTTTAACAAGAAATTAATAATTAAAATAAATATTTTTTCTTACGAAATACACATTTTCGTTATGTATAAATGAGCTAGATTGAAGGAACTTCAAGCACCCTCACTACCACCTTTGACCTCTGCAGTCTAGACGAAAGAGGTCATAGATGGTAATGAGGGAAGCTTGAAATGCCTTCACGTCAACTCCAAGACGGCAGCTATTAGAGGTATCCGCAAGAAAAAAAATATTTTATAAAAGTACTGAAAGAGGTCGGAGATGGTAGTGAAGGTGTTTGAAAACCCTTCACGTCAACTCCAAGTCGGCGATTAGGGTATTCGCAAGAGAAATTTTTTTTTATAAAAACACTTTTATTTGAAGAACATGTGAAAAAATAGAATTGAAATTAATGCTTTAAAAAATATTGAGAATTTTGAATTTATAGAAAAAATGAGAAAAAACTGGTGAAATGACTAGTTTGGTGCGCGACATTTAATTTCAGGGACTAAAATGAGTCACTTAATACAAAGTGAATGACTAATTTCGTACATATACAACGATGGCATAATGGATGACACGTGGACAAATATTGTTACGACACGTGGCACAACCGAACACGTGGCCAAATAACATTGTGACACGTGGCACAACCATCCACGTCAGCATGCCACGTGTCACTGGTCACCACATCATCCTATCATTACACGTGCCAAATCATGAAGTGACACATGTCACTTACAGTCCATGTCATCATGCCATGTCATCACGTCGTTAATGAAAAATAGGTCAGGAACTAACATGATGCATTTTTTTCAATCTCAGGGACGTAATTGGTGCAATTGGAATCTCAGGGATAATTTTAGTGCAAAATATCAATCTCATAGACCATTTTAGGGTTTAACTCTATAATAGCAATTGAAAGGTCTCTCTGTCATTTCACACATTTCAGAATCACAAACTTCTTTTACGTTCATCTTTTCTCTCTCTCAAACTCATGCTAATAGCTTGAAAGCTTCTTCATAGATTACATCTCAACATAACCTAAGAAATTTATACATTATTTCCTCAAGCTTTCTTAGGTCCATGAATTGCTTAAAATTATATTGCAACTCAATCTAAGAATTTTAGATATTTTTCTGATCTTTTTAGCTAAAAACTCATATTGGATATCTTACCAACCAAAAACCTTAGATATTCAATCGATCTTCTCATACAAGACTTGGACTAAATTGTTGTATAACCTAAGAATTTTAAATATTTTACGACCTTATTATGTAAGACTACTCGAGGTAGGTCACGGTCTAAACTACGAACTTTAGATATTCTTTTCGCAAGCTTTCTCAAGTCTATGAGTGGCTCAGATTGGATACTCCATCAATCTAAGAAACTTAGATATTATTGCTTCAGACATTCTCAAGCTAAGAAATAATTCGACTTGATATCCCACCAATCAAGAACCTTAGATATTCAACTAACCTTCTTAGGCAAGAGTCAGATTAGATCGTAACCTAGCCCAAAAATTTTAGATATTCTTTTCTTAAGTCTTCTTAAGACTAAAGATCGTTAGCAAATCAAGATACAATGAAGAGAAAAAAAAAGTACAAAAACACACAATCTTAACCAGGTTGCTGAGATGCATAAAAGCTTAATAACTCAATTCTCAAGCATGTCCTAGTTCTGAGATAGTTCAAGAATATCGTTTAGAAAGACCAACATATCTCAAACGTACTTAGGTACTGAAGAGTAGTACTAGTACCCACAAAATTGCAAGGACATTGTCGAAATTCTTAATTCTATATACCCTCCTATTCTTCTTTCTCAAATCTACATACTAATAATCTATAGTAGTAGTAGATGTACAATTTCAATCTAGATTACAAAGGTGTTTTCTAAACTTTAATTTCTTAAACTTATATAAGTCTAAATTTTATGAGTAAAGAGATGAAGATTATCTACAAGTTGATCTTTCAATGAATATTCTTTTCTAGACTTTTATCGCTTGTAAAAGATTGAATGCTTTTCTTATATAGTCTTAAGATGGGAAAAAGACGTTGGAATTCTGTTATAGTTGTTGTCTTGGTGTTTTTTTAAAGAAATACGGTAATGTATCTTTAGTTTGTGTTAGCTTTCATATTTTAAGGCTTTGAAGTGTATTTAGCAGTAAAAAAACGAGAAATTTTTTGAACTATTTGACTTGTTCAAATTCAAAAGATGGAGCCAAAGTGAATCATCTCATCACGAACTTTCTAAAATAGACACTTCTAGAAAATTTTCAAGTATATATTGATATACTGATATTTCAATAATTTTTAACTGTTGATCTTAATTATATAAAATATATATAATATATATAATTAAAATCAACAATTAAAATTTACTAAAATACCAATATACCGATATACTCAAAAACTTTCCAACACTTTTTGCACCTTCAGCTATTTCAAACTTAAATAGGGACCGCGTACTTCTAAAATATGCAGTCATATATATTTTTTAGATAAATAAAACAATTTTTGATGTAGTCATGTTTCGTCTTAGCTCAGCTTGTGATATTCTTTTCATTTAAGTTTCAACTTACTCAAATTTAAAAGGTATCAAGTTTTCTTTTATTACTTAAGGTGAATTTCTTAATACATTATTGACACATTTGAGTAAATGTTAGATAATGACATGTTAATAAAATTGTTAAATTATTTTTAATTTTGTTAATTATCAAAACTCTGAATTGTCATGGAGCTAACAATTTGAACCATTTAAATTTATGTATATTTAACAAGTACTACAATTTTTTTATTTACCAAATAAAAAAACTTATAACTTCAATATATTAATTTATGTAAAAATATTTTAAAAAATAGAAAATCAGTCTAAATAATCTAAAGTTATCTTGTAATAATATAAAATTATTGTCTCCTTAACTTAACTCTTTGTGAACCATTACTTAACCAATTGAATTTGCATTGATTAGTTTTAAATGGCTTTTAGACATCTCTTAGGGATCATTCTCTATCTATATATGCATTTGGTTGCTCTATATATGTATGTGAATTTAGATACACTAGTGTTTCTTTTGGAATATATATGGTACGGTATAAGAATTTGAGATTCATTCATATAGTAAGCGAACATTTACGCTATAATAAAAATCGTTTTTAGCGACACATTTTTAATAACAATAACACAATAACTACTATATTTGTTATTCAATTTATGTTTCCGTAGTAATTATATATTTTTTGTTATTTTTATATATTATAATAACAATTATATATTTTTTACGGTTATTAAAAAAGTCTTTTTGACGTACAATTGCATAATTATCGTTAAATTTTTTTAATAACGAAACACAAGACGATTAATATTTAGTTATCGATAAATATATTAAAAGTTATTTGTATTACCGCTAAAAATAAAATAAATAGCCGCTAATAATAATTTTTCTAGTAGTATTTAATTAGTTGTATTATTAGAGAATAATTTACGTATGAGAAAATTTTTGTCGAATGTTCCTGAAAAATAACTTAGCAGATTCCTATTTTTTAACACATAATTTTGTTTTTTTAAAAATATTTTTATCATATATATTTTCTGATAAGAAAACTGAAATTTCTACTTATTTATACATTAAATTGTGTGTCTAAATTACAATAAAGACTCAATATCATATCTTTTTTTTTTCTGGCCAAGAAAATACTAAATTACTATTCATTTAATTATTTGGTAAAATGTTTTTTAATAATAATAAAAGTTATTGATTTAATAGTGATGAATTTATAGTCCTTCACTTATTTCTAAATTTATAAACTTCGTTATTTTAAAAGATCAAAATTTATAATCAATCTTAAGTGGAAAACATCGCTTCAGAAAAAGAATGTCGTTCTTTTGCATCCAAATCTTTGTGACTTTTAGAAGCTACATAGAGTTATTACCTTTTGTATTTAGTGACAAAATCGTTATTCGTTGTTTTACGCCCCTTTCAACTAAGCTTTATACATACATGACTTTTGATATCTCCGTTAAGCCAAGCTTCCTTTCATTTATTTTATTTTTTTTTTCTTTTGAATTCTTTTGGTGTTCCCTGATACTCATTAGCCAAAAGCTTTCTTGATATTGACTAATAATTTTTTTTAGAATAAGTATAAGAAATTAATTTTTAATTATTTAATATTAGTCTATTTTTTTATTGTAAAATTACTTTTTTTTAACACTCACTTTTGAAATATGTAGAAATTAGGATTCAAAATTTAAAAGATTTAAAATTTATAAATTAATATTTAGAGTGGCTGACAGTGGTGGCCAACTAGCGGTGACGAAATTGTGGTGTTGGGAGAAATAGGAAGAAGAAAGAAATAAATGAAAATAAAACGATAATTTTAAAAATATTGGCTAATATTGGGTAAAAAATAATTGATTTTGTAGTTGAATTGATTTTTTTAATCTACTTGCATATTAGTGGAATGTATGATGTTCTAATTTAATTATTTGTGATTTTCAATATTTCATTGTTTTCCTTATGGTGGATTCAATCTATTTATACGAATAAGAATAAAAATGTCTACAAAAAATGAATTTCATAAAACGTAAACTCATTATAAAAATCTTACTTTCTGAAATAATTTTTTTAATGTATTAAATAGTGTGGCTATTAATAAAAACATTGATTAAAAGATTATACAGCTAGGTACATAGATATATATATATATATGTGGGTAAAAAATGTAAATAAGTCAATGGAGTTGAGAAAATACGCAAATCCGCCAAACTGAAAATTGTTTCACGAATGAGCCAAAGCACATTTCTATGTAGTTCGAACCAAATTGGTTCGAACTCACTTTCCATGTAATTCGAACCAAATAGGTTCGAGTTACAGATTGTAACCCATATCAATATAATTCGAACCAATTTGGTTCGAACTCTAACTCAATAATTCGAACCAATTAGGTTCGAATTACACACATTAAGTAATTCGAACCAGCTTGGTTCAATTTACACAGACCATATTTCGTACTAGGCTGGTTCGAATTAGTGAGGACCAGACCTGTATATATATGGTGTGAACGTGAGTTGCTATCATTAGAGGGGAGGTAAGATGGCTAGTGAGGAGAGTTTCGTAGTGTTGGTTCACCACAGAGGATCCATTAAGAGGAAAACTCGTTCCGGTGTGAAGTTCACTAATAAGGATCCTCTCTGTATTATCGTCAAGCCTACGACGAGGTATGAGGACCTTGTTAGCTCTGTACTGCTGAAACTTGGTCTAGAAGGTGTGAAACGGGTTAAGAAGTTTTTTTATCAAATTCCAATCACGGTGCTCCAGGAAACCGTGAAGTACGATTGTTTCACAATCGGGAGTGATGAGGACTTGCATGTCATGTTTCATTGTCGCCGGCAGTTTCCAGAGGTGAGGACACCAGAACTTTTGGCAAAGTTGGTTGACGCGGTGTCCAGCTCGAGGGGTTCAAACCGGAATACCACCACTTTAGCCACGGTAGCCGGTTCTAGCTCCAGACCAGCCGTTGCATCTTCCTCCATCCCTGCGTACGAGCCACCCGTCCAACCTGTCGTCTCTCCATCGTTCGCTGTTGATCTCAACAGCAGGGTAGGCGACGAGGTCGGAGAAGGGGAATATCTGCGGACCTCTTTACAGTGTGCTGTACCGGCTGGGGTTGGAGATGGATTCTTGGATGATCCAGAGGACGATGATGTCGAGCCGGATATGATTGCTGATGACAGTGGCGATGATGTTGGAGCAATTGAGCCTGCTGGGGCGGGCGGTGGTTCTAGCTCTGGCACGCAGCAGTACCCTCCACATTTTTCCTCTTTGGACTTGGATGCCATGAGGCAGGAGGGGTTTCCTGGGCAGCCGGCTGGATTTTGCGCTAGAGATGCTGAAGGGTCTGCAGGTCTGACAGAGTTTCAGGTTGGTCAGTAATTTCTGGATAAAGAAGAGGCCCTCTTAAGTGTCAAGACTTACAGCATCCGTCGAGGGGTACAGTACAAGGTCGTGGAGTCTAACTATCACCGGTATGTGTGCAAGTGTTCTGAGTTCGGCAATAGGTGCACATGGTTGATTCGGCTTAGTCTCCAACAGCGAAAGGGAGTTTGGGAGGTCAAACGTTACAACGGACCGCATACTTGTCTCGCCACCTCCATTTCCAGCGACCACAGGAGTTTAGATTACCATGTGATATCAGCATTCATTATGCCAATGGTTAGGGCTGATGCATCCGTCAGTATCAATGTGCTCCTAAATGCCACCGCCACACACTTTGGGTTTAGGCCGACTTACAGGAGGGTCTGGTTGGCGAAGCAGAAGGCTGTTGCCCTCATCTATGGTGACTGGGACGAGTCGTACAACGAGCTCCCAAGGTGGGTGTTAGGAGTCCAGTTGACGATGGCTGGTACAGTTGCAGTCCTAAGGACGAGCCCTGTTCGTGTCGGTGGATAGTTGGACGAGTCTCGAGCTTATTTTCACAGACTATTCTGGACGTTTCCACCGTGTATCGAGGTATTCCGTCATTGCAAGCCCCTAATTAGTATTGACGGGACCCATCTGTATAGCAAGTATGGGGGAACGTTGCTTGTCGCGATTGCACAGGACGGGAACTCCAACATACTCCCTGTTGCATTCGCATTAGTCGAGGGTGAGAATGCTGAGTCGTGGTCCTTCTTTTTCTCCCACCTGCGTGAGCATGTGACACCGCAGCCGGGTCTGCTGGTTATCTCGGACAGGCATAACGGCATCAAGGCTGCGCTTGAGGCTCCTGACGGAGGCTAGTTACCTCCGTCTGCATACCGGGCATTCTGCATTCGACATGTTGCGGCAAATTTTGCCCTCACCTTCAAGGGCAAAGACGCAAGGAGGCTACTTGTGAATGCGGTGTACGCTAAGACCGAGGTCGAGTTCTATTACTGGTTTGACATTCTTAGGTCCGAAGACCCGGCGATGTGTGACTAGGCAAACCGGATTGAGTATTCATTGTGGACACAGCATTGTGATGAGGGGCGTAGATTCGGACACATGACGACGAATATATCTGAGTGTGTGAACTCGATTCTCAAGGGTGTCAGAAATCTTCCTGTGTACTCGCTAGTGAAGGCAACATACGAAAAGTTGGCCGAATTATTTGTTCGCAAAGGGAGAGAGGCTGAGGCGCAGATGGGAACCGGAAAACAATTTAGTCAGCACTTGGTAAAGTGTATAGAGGCCAACTTGAAGACGGCTAGGTGCTTCACGGTTATTGTGTACGACAGGGATAACTCCGAGTTCACCGTCGCAGAGACAACTCCGATTGGATCTTTCTCACTGGGTAGCTACAGAGTCTCGCTTGCATCTCAGACATGTGACTGCGGATACTTTCAGGCACTTCATTTCCCATGTCCCCCCGCACTGGCATGCTGTGCCTACTCACGGCTTACATGGGAGCCTTACGTCCACCAGGTGTATCGTCTTAGTTCGGTCTTCAGTGTGTATCGGATGGGTTTCACACCTCCCATTCCGGAGGGTTTCTAGGCACCATATGACGGGCCGACTGTCATCCCTGACCCCAATAAGAGGCGTGCGAGAGAGGGTCGTCCGAGGTCCACTCGGATACGGACCAATATGAACGAGGCAGATCCGAACCGGCCAAAGAGATATGGGCTTTGTTGGCAGCCCGGCCACACACGTCGGAGTTGCCCACAGCTCGGAGGAGCAGAGCACACACGGGGACATGATTAGGTGTATTTGTGGCTTTGGTACTTTTATTGTTTCAATTTTGCGTTTAGATTCCACTATTATCGGTTTTCTTACTTGTAGTTGGTGACTGATAGAATTTGTTAACGTTAGTGCGATGTACTTTGAATGGGATTTTAGTTAATGAATATGTTCTGTCTGCGCAGTTTTAAACGAAATATATGTCTAATGCACACCAGAATAAATAACTGTACAAGTTTTATTAAGACATGATGCAGAAACTATGTTCGTAACTTAAATTGCTGTGTGGAACGAATTCTTAGTAATTCGAACAAATTTAGTTCGAATTACTTGGTGACTATTTCTTCATTGTAATTCGAACCTAATTGGTTCGAATTATGGAGTTAGAGTTTGAACCAAATTGATTCGAATTATTTTGATATGGGTTACAATATGTACATGGAAAGTGAATTCGAACCATGTTAGTTCGAACTACATAAAAATTATATATATAGTAAAACTCCATATTTATTAAACATATTTTCTCTAACGAATTCTTTTAGCAGGATTTCTTTTTCCATGTTAATACGTATATATGATTGTGACTCTTAATATTGTTTTATTGAAAATTTGAATATACGATTAGATTCTAACGAAAAATGGGATAATACTGAAGAAATTAGTTGTTGGTAGTTGCACATGGGGCCAACAATAAATTATTGTCTCGTTGTATGAATAAAATTAAAATTATTATCCGACGAACATTTTAATTATTGAATCCAAAAGGCAAAGGGAGTTTTTTTTTTTAAATTTTAATGAATAAGACAAATAGATAATGTTTGCTAATGTAAGTTCTGGTGATTTAACAAAACTAAGTCAACTTTAGAATAACTAATTGGTGTTCTCGTTTGTAATATTATGAGAATATAATTTTTTTGAAATTAGTTAGTTTTATCTTAATATTATAGGTCAAAATAGAAAAGTTTTATAAAATTAAATTATTTAAAAAAAATTTGTAAGAAATAAAAGTTGTTACCAGTTAAGAAAATAAAAATTTTTGTAGATAAAAAAAAGTGTTAAATTTTTTTAGTTATTATTTTTATATAAAAGAGTTTAATTTTTTTCTAATAAATAATTTTAATATTTATTATTTAAATCTTAAAAAATTTGATGTATATTTTTATATTTGATTAGATATTACGTTTGTTATATAAATAAAATTAATTAATTTTTATATTTATTATTTAAAAATAATATTTTTTCTCTCTCTATATATATAATTAGATATTAGTATAAAAAAATTTATATTGATAGTTATAAAGTTAACACAAAATTATTTTTTAAATCAATTAAATCTTGATTCTAATTATTAATCACAACATTAGTATTTTTTCTAAATTATATGTAATAAATATTTGAAGAAAGAGAAGTGAAAATAAAAATAAAAAAATAATCAACAAAAATTTAAAAGTAAAAAGAAAAAACAAATAAGCGGTAAAAATTCAAAATTAAATAAAAAAATTAAAAAAGTATGCGTATAATAATAATAATGATAATAATAAAAATATATTTTTTAAGTGAATAATATTATAGAATTAGTTTTTAATTATATTTAATTATATTTAATGTATTCTTTATAATTTTATGAATTTATTTAAATTATATTATTAATTTATTTTTTATAAAATAGAAATGTAAAAGAGAGATAGAGAATGAGAGAGAAAAAGAGAGAAAGTTAAGAGAAAGAAGAAGGAAAGAGTAAATTTGTTAATTTTGAATCCAAGAGAAAAATTTTATTTTAATTTTAATGAAAGAATATATCGTGACACATTTTGGTTTGTTAAATTAGTAATAGAAAATTAAATTATAAGTTATATATAGAATGAAAAAAGTACAAAAAAAATAGAGAAGGAAAAAGAGTTAATTCTAGAGAAAATTAGTTCATCTCAATTTTAATGAAAAAATATCATGTAACATATTTTATTTATCAAATTAGTAATATNATAATTAATAATGATATATATAAAAAAATAGAATGAATAAAAAATAAGAAAGATATTAAAAAAAAGAGAAATTCTTTTAATTTTAAAAAAATTGATTTTAATAATAAAAAAATAATATGTGATATATTTTTATTGTCAAATTAATTTCATGATATAGTATTAAAATTTTATGTCCAAAAAGTCAAGAATTCGATTTTTGGTAAACTCTAACAAATAAAAAAATAACAAATCAAGCAAATTTAAAAGAGAGATTCTTGTTTAAAAGAAAATAATAAAAATATAATTATTAATATTACCTTTTTCTATCATCTTAAACTTTTGGGATAAGTGATTTCTATTATGTATAATAGTATAATAGATAATATAGAATATATAATGACAACATATTCAACAATGCAAGCTGTGTAAACGAAAGCATATTTTTTATATGCACTATAAATATAACACACATATAAGTGATATGCACAACACAACCGAACCAGAAATATATATCCAAAAATAAATAAAAAAATAAAATAAATAGATGGGGATGATGGCTGGGAAAACCCCAACAATTGATAGATGACAACACTCCATGTGAAACATGCTCCCTAACTTGCAGTTGCAGTTGCAGTTGCAGTATGGTCCCATTTTTGTTTTATTTCCTTTTAGGCTTTTAGCCCCATATATATCTGATATCTCTCTCCCCTCAAAAACAGTACATTTTTAAAAATTAAATTATACTTTTATAATTTTAATTTATTCTTAACTTTACCTTTATTTAAAACCCTAATATTTTTTTTATTCAATACTCCAAAATTTTCAATAAAATTACTCAATAAACTACTCATTTTAAATAATTTTATCAAATTAATCTAATTTTTTATAAATATTAAATTACTTTATATTCTTTTACTTAGAACATTCAGCGTTCAAATTTTTTGTTGTATGAAATAGCACTTATGATTACTAGATTATGATGGGATGCATGCACAATTGCAGACTCAAAAACGTTAACTTCTGAATTTAACTCCTGAAAATTTACTAGATTATTTGAACCTTGAGTTTTAAATTTTAAAACGGAACATTAATATTATTATTAAGTTAACTGTTAAACTTCTAAAATGGTAGTTTCTAATAAATTAACAAAACTGGTAATCAGATAAAAACTTAAAAACCAAATTGAGATCTTCTTTCTTTCTTTCTTTCAATTTTTCCCATTTTTTATTCATTTTTTTCTTCTTCATTTATAATAAAATCAGGCATAATCAGTCGGTTTAATTAGATTAATTAAAAAACAATCACTAATTTTGTTCAATTTAGAACGAAAAAGTATGTAAAAACAAATTAGTAAAAAATTAGTGAATTCATTGAGTCATAATGATATTTTAGTAACTAACTAGTTAAAGTATCAAACAAAACTAAAATATTTTAATTATATATAAATATATTATTTTATTGCGATTGTTATCATAGTTTTAAGAATCGGACCGAATTAGTTGGTTCGGTCTAGTTAATCAAAAACCAGCTATCAAATTAGTCTTATAATTAAGTAAAACTCGCATGACAATAAATAATCGATTAAAAACCGAATAAATTAGTCAAAAATTAGTTAATCAATCAAATTGGTAGAATTTTTAGTGATTAACTAATTTAAAATAATAAATAAAAAGTAATTTTTTAAAAAATTATATATTTTAAATATATTATTTTATTATATTCAATTTAATTTTAGTTAAATTTCGATAAAAATTAAAATTTCTAACTCAATTGGTTCAATGACCGATTCAATTTTTAAAATATTAGTTATTATTCAACTTCAGTTATATTTATGAGTTTTAAAGATTCAATAATCGATCTAATTTACGAACGAGTTATAGCTTAAATAGTATAATCTCTTTATATTCATCTAAAAATCACGAATTCAAATCTCTCTATCTTTAAAAAGAAATAATCGGTCTAATTTTCTAACCTTGATAAATACAGAATAATCAATTTCAATTAAATAAATATTAAGATGAGGTTATTAGTCCAAAATGGTGCGTGGCACTTCTCGGCAGTTATGGCTATATGATTATTTTTGCTACAATAAAATTGTTAAAAAAGGTCGTTGCAAAAAATGTAATTTCTAATAGTATAATATGATTATTGATATACGACTCCATAATTATTGTTATGTACTTATGTTGCAGTAGTCCACCATGTCATATATTCATCTCCTAAATCCACCAATTTGAAACCTAACACCATTATTTCAGCCTACCTCAGAAAAACTAATTAAGTGGTGCATTAACCTTTATATATATATATGACTCATTGTTTTTCTCCATCTTATTAATTTGCTATGTGATACACGAACACTAACTACATCTGATGATGCTTTCATACAAAACTAATTTTTAAAATAGACAAAAAAAAATATTTTACAAAAAGGTGGAACAAAATAGTGTAATACAAATATATGGACATTGAGAATAGGGACAAAAACAATTTTAATAAAAAAATATTAAAATAAAATATTATTTTTATTCTTAAAATTTATTAAAAATTTTAAAAATATTTTTAAATTTTATTTTGCTTTAATTTTGTTCTAAAAATTTTCGATTTACATTAA